>NC_056744.1:63316487-63386487 GCF_019279795.1 Protopterus annectens | reverse complement strand
CTTTTATGGCTCATATGAATGTGTTGTTTTATGAATTGTACTTTGTACTTGGCATCCAACTAGTGTTTAAACAATACAAAATGTAACATTCCTTAGCATGGGTGCATATATTTATGTAAACCTGCAACTTTGTTCATGCTACTAGTGTCATTTTCTTTCTGCAACCAATTTTCCGGTAGCTGGGTTCAGTTTCCAGTATTGACACTGTGCAGTATAAGGGTTGGCTGCTCTCATGAGTGGGTCATCTTTCTAATGTCTTGTTAAACTCGGGCCCAAGCTGCTTGAAGCTGACTGTAGCTCAGCTCATTATAAAATATCCCATGGCATTTATCTAAAAGAGTAGGGATTCTTCATTTAAAAACAAAACAGTATTCCATCAGAGAGTAAGGGAAGTTCACCAATTTCCTGGCTAGATGTCCCCTAGTCAGTATGAATAGCACTGTGAGGTTTCTCTGATAAGAGGGTGCTGGCCTTGTGAGATTAACCATGTCTACAAAGTGTAAAATAATAAAAAAAATATTAGAAATATGAGGTCCATTCAAATTCAGTTTGGATGATTTCAGCATTCTGCTAGCGATACTGCTTTGTACATTTTTAACATCATAATTCCAGTGGCAAAAACAATTAGCAATACCTCCTTCACTTCTCAGTGAAACTACCATTTCATAAAGCTTCTTAGTCATTTAAGTCTTAAGCAGAGAACATTTACCATTAATCTTTAAAAGGATAAAATGGATATTGTAGGGACCAAGTAACAGTCAAAATGTTTTTTCAACCCATGGAGGTATTCTGCCTTAAAAACTGTAATAGTGTTTTGCACCTGTTTAGTTTTGTAGTTGGGAATAAGCACATTTAATCATACCCATACATATTAGATTCTTGCAGAAAACTGCAACATCAAAAACAATATTTAGTCTTCTGTTGAACACTGTATTAAAAACAGCTTGCTAGTAATTTAATTGGCTAAAGCAAACCATGTGATTAACTCACAAACAATAGCATGTGACCAACTTGTTCTTCCTGAAGATGCTATTTATTCCAGGTTAAACCTATTACTACTTCATTTCTCTGTTTCAGACTCTAGTCATGTGACTTAGTGGAGTGGCTAATAGGCAAGAAGGGGCTGGAATACACTGGAGAAAATGACAAAGAAACCAAGGTATTGGTAGCAAATAATTAGAGAGAGAATGGTAATAGAATGGGAAGAGACCAAGAATATATTTGGACTGCAGGCTAGAGACTCCCTTCCCTATCAAGAAATGATATCAGAGTATAGGTAAAGAGGAAGAAATAGGGCATCGTAAGTGAAAGATCTGAACTGTTAGAGTTCTTTAGAAAAATCTATAACAGCAACTTCTGTTAAAAAAGGGATAATCAGTAGAGCATGTAAAATATTCCATGATAACTATAGGAATCAGTAGAGGAGGTTAGAAAGGACTGGGAAGAGAGACTGGATAAACAATTCATGAAGAAACAAAGAGAGGATATATGTATGGCTCCCAAATATGCAAGAAAGTCTAGAAGATTTAGGATTTTTGTTGGGAAGTATTTGCACAGGAATTTTTTTACCCCAAGCAGGCTCCAAAGAATTATTTCCCAGGTAGATTGCAAATGTTGGAGATGTGATGAAGAAAGAGATAGTTGGGAACATATCTTTTGGGACAGTAATGAGTTTGCAGACTTTAAATATTTCCTGCAGAAATATACTGTCAGAAATACTCGGTGAGCAAGTTGGTATTAACAAGGTAATAATTTATTTCATAATTTATTTCACCTGGAACACAGGCACTGAATTATGCAGACATAATAAGGCTTGCTGAATTTAATTCTGGTGGCTGCCAAAAAAAGCAATTACTAAAAAATGGAAATCAAAGTGTAAACCAACCATGCTAGAAGTAGTGAATATAGTAACAGAGACAAAAGAACTGGAAGTGGGATCTTTCAAAAAGGGTAAGAGCAAATTGCATAGAAAAAATGGGAATTGTGGGAACAATACATGCAGAATAATGTTTTGAAGGAGAGTGAGGTTTAAGGGAAGGCAGGAATTGACTGAGGTATGTAATGTTCAAATAACAACGATTATAAAGAAGATTATATATAATGTTTGCAACTGAGAATATGGCGCTATGGTTTGTTTTAATTGATATAATTGTATGACTGCCTGTATCATAATTGATAATTCAATCAGTGGTGATTCGTGCTATCGGACCGCAGCCCCCCCCCCCCCAGCTGTGAACCACAATGGTACAGTCCTAATCCTCCTAACCTGCACATGGAAAGTGAATCCGGACTGCTGCCTTACCAGTCTGGATTCAGGAAGAAGGCAGCAGACTGATGATGCTCCAGAAGTCTATGCGGTGCTAACTGCATAGACTGGAAGGGGATCAGACTGCAAGGTCAGCAGTCTTGGTATACTCAAACAAAACACAGGAAACCAAAAGTGAGTTGCAAACAGAGACAGCTGATAGTCAGCTGCTGCTGCTGTGAATTGTGCTACAGAGATGCTGTGGATCTCATTTGAAGCAGTGTATGTGTGTGTGTAATGCCCCAAGTGCTACATGGTGGTGGGTAGAGAACAGGCTTGAACCCTGTATCTTGGGCCCAGGTGGCAAGAGCCTGAATTCCCTCCCACCACCATTTTTAAAAAAATTGCAGATTTTTCCCTCATACTTGTACTGTTCCTCATAAAATCTGTGGTTTCTGTATTTTTGTGTCCTTTCAAATTCAGTAGAGCATTGGTGCAGTTGTAGCATTGTTGCCTGACAGCTACAGGTTCTTAGATTTGATTCTTGGCTGGGGTGCCTTTCCTTCTGTGTGGAGTCTGCATGTCCTCCCTGTGTCTGTGTGGGTTTCCTCTAGTGTCCTCCCCTCTTGCAAAGACATGTGTCTGTCTGGAGTGTTTCTCCCTGGGCCTCTGCTAAAAATTGGCTTTTTGTTCCAAGTCAGACTTTCCTGGTTAACAAATGTTAAATAAAAATGACAAGCATTTGAATATCAGACTTCATATTTTTCGGAAAGTACATGGTAACACAAAAACTTTTATTCTAGCAATCTTCTAAGTTTATAAGATGGATATTTGAAATTTGTCCCTATTTTTGGGACTGTATTCCCCCATTATTGGCTTCGTCCAGGTTTTTTGTGCTAAGGTTGAGAGCTATGGTAAGAACTGAATTCATTGAATATGTTTGAGGGCTGTATTCCCCCATTACTGGCTTTGTCCGGGTGTTTTTTGCTAAAAGGTTGAGAGCTATGGTGAGAACTGAATTCACTGAATGTTTGGGGGCTGTATTCATCCATTATTGGCTTTGTTCAGGTGTTTTGTACTAAGATGTTGACAGCTGTGCTATGGTTAGAACTGAATTCACTAAATGGTAGCCATTTAAGTTTCCGTCTTCCTCTTTCACATAACAGCTGATATGATTTACTCTCATTTATACAGTATTAAAACAAAAGATCAAAAAAATGCATTATATAAACATATTAACAGTCATGGAGACAATCATCACTTTAAATTTGCCATATTAGAAAATATAACAAATAATCCAAGAGGTGGCAACATTAAAAATATATTAGCATACAAAGAGGTGTGGTGGCAGATACTAACAGATGCTATGACACCACCTGGACTAAACGAACATATATCTGTCAAACCAATTTTAGAAATAGCAAGTTGATGTATTGTATGTGTGCATAGTTTTATGTTTATTATTTATTAATTACATGGATTTTTTATTTACATGGATTTATTATATGTATGGAACAATGTTTATTATTCATTTATTTATTTATTAACAGAGAATGTTTATTTTAGTTGATGTCATTTGGTGTTACATGAATTTTTATACATAGGTTGCAGCTTTAAGAAGTTGAAATTATTTTGGCGCCAAAGCAGTATATTTAAATGGTAGTGAACAGCTGTTTGATTGTTCTGATGAAGCCCACAATTCAGTGGGTGAAAGTACTTAACAGGTTTTGGATTAACAAAGTTTATATTAAATCAGTTTTTACATAATTCGTGGAGTTGGACAACTTTTATTCCATTGTTTTGGACATTGCTGGTTGTGAGGAGACTAGCAAGTCATTAGCGTTCTGTTTTCGCTGCTTGCACATTTGATTTTGATCTGAACGCTTCATTCTGTTGTCTGATATGGCATAGTGGTATGTTGCTCTGACTGTTTTGCATAGGGTCCTGGGTTCAAGGCTTGGCAGTGAAATTTATGGTGGTAGCACAGCTTTTTATTCTAGCAACTTTCCAACATTATACAAGCAATGTTTAAAATGTGTCCCTGTTTTTTGGGCTTTTGTCCCCCCCACCCCAAATAAACATTGGCTTTTTCCAGATTTCTTTGTGCTGCAAAGTTCAGAGATACAGCTGGATGAGTAGATTTTACAAGGAGCTGAGAGCTGCAGGGGGGCAAAAGTATAGTGCTGCTTATGCTAAAACTGCTGTATTGTTAATAGCACAACAGGTTGTATACTTGATTTTGATGCTGTAGGCTGTGGGTTCTACTGCCACAGTAGATAGATGCATTGCTGAACTGTACTGTGTTGCAAAGGGGGTGGATGCTACACTCCTTTTTGGCAAAGATACCTAGTAACTATGAACCTGTTATCAGTTTGCCATCCATTCCCTATTGCAATATTACTAGCTTATCATTTTTTTAGTGTAAGATGTGCTATTTATTCCTCAAGGGCAACAGGCACTTTATTTCTAAATGAAACAATGAAATGCATAGTTGTTTGCTAGCAGCAACCTCTTCATTAGTTACAGATCTCTTTAATGTGGAATTATTTAGATGACTTTTACTTCTTCAGAGATTGTGCATATGTACTGATACTAGTGGACTATAGAAGTTTGAAAAGACTTTTATGATGGAAATGTTCTGAATTGGGCAGTTTTGCCATTATTGATGCATGCATTTTGTTTCATTGTTTACTGGAAAAAATTCAAAACAATAAATTTAAAACACCCTCTAAAACTGTACTGTATTGTACAAGGAATATAATTTAATACAATCAAGAAGGTATATGAAAGAACATGTGCATGTTTCATGTGCAAGGGGCCTGGGATTTGAAAATAGCCCAAACCCAAAGTTAATCTTTATCTGCCACTGGCAAAATGTATTTTCTTTGAATGTGGGTTTCAATGCTGTTTCAGTGAATGTGAGTTTTCAAGGGCAGAGATGTTTTAATGCTAAGTCTGTTTTCATTGTGGGACTGAATTGCTTTGTTTAGCAGATATGATATATATTAGTGTTTGTGCTATAAAATGCTAAATAAAACTTTCAAATGAAGTTCAAATCATCGCAGAAGTAAAGCAGTATGCATATTAGTGTTTATGGTAAATGGGGTGAAATAGCCAAGCAATGGTTCATTGGAATGGCTGTAGGGGGGGAAGCTCCATTCAACCATGATTTTATGAGGGGGGAAGGGCAGCAAACTCAAAGACAGCCCAGGCTGAACTATACCTCTCAACTGTCCAGATTTTTGCAGAATGAATAGATTTTTGCTTCTTATATTTGGTTTGTTACTCATAAAATTTGTAGTTTTCTGGAAAATCATTTAGGAATGAAGTCACTAAATAATGAGAGACACTGAATTTCAGACTTCATAACCTTCAGAAAAATGCATGCTAATGCAAGACCTGTTATTCTATCAACTGTCTCAGTTTATACAAGAGCAATTTTTAGTGCTGTTTATATGTTCCCCCAGTATATTTGACCTTGTCCAGATTTCCTGCATTAACAGTTTTGAGAGGTACATGCAAATAAATTGCTTTATAAAATTAGGCATATCCAAACCTCTCAACTGTCCCCAGTTTTGGCTCAAAATGTTGCTCTTCCCCTAATAATCCCTTCGCAAAATGGCAATTTTGGAAGAAAACATGGAGGATTTACAATTAATAAATAACTGCAATAATCAGTTATAGATTACTTTTATTTCAGAAATGCATGTAGATTCTTTTATTTTGTCAGCTGCTCAAGTTAGCAGTACTAATATTAAAAAGTGTCCCTTCTTTGACAGGTTCCCAGCTTTATTGTGTGGCTATTTTATATTTTTGCATCACATTTTTGGTCCATTTTTCATAAAATTGTGTTTTTTTTGGCAAATTAGTGGCAAATTATTAAAGGCTGAAGTTAGAAAATAATGACAGACATTTCAGTTTCAGATTTCATACCCTTCAGAAAATTCATACCAATGCAAGACCTACTATTCTGTTATTTTCCTAAATTAATAAGAGCAATATTTAAAAATTGTCCTTATTTTTGCGCCTTTGTTCCACTTCTATGTATGCCTTTGTCCAGATTTCTTGCTCTGAGTTTAAGAGGTATGACAAATGTCAGGTCCATCGCAGTCAGCCAGAGACATTTCAAGTTGTGACATACTTGTTGTACCCCACTCCCCCATGTGGTGACTCTGGATTTGTCTAAGCAAGACAAGGAGCAGTTATGCAGTGTAAATGTGCAGACTATCCCCCCATCCAAGGTAGGCACAAGTACTACCGTGGCTTTTCATCTGATTTGATTTTGCAGAATGTTCTGGTTTCTGTCATATTTTTATACTGTTGATTTATGCTTATTATTATTATTATTCAGAAAGTGCCTGTTGCTCAGTGTTTAAGTAGCAATCCTTTAATGACCATCAGGTAAGCTCGTCTGAGATTGTAATATGCAAGTAAGTTTTAATAAGCATACTTTTAAATAATTAACAACATTGAAAGCCTTTCTGTTGTTGCCATGCAGAGAATACTTACATAACTAGATAATGTATAAGCCTTGGGTATTAAAATGCATATGACAGTATTTGTAATAAAGGACAGGATTACATTATTTTAAGAAGATTATTACAGGCTTTACCTGCAAACTAAACAGAATGCCAGTCTATCATGTGTGGTCCATATCCTGTGCAGTAATCCTTTAAGCAATGTATGTTGAGCTTGTTTCTTGTTTGCTTTTCATTTTTTACTTTGATCATGTTTTCCCCATGAAACAAGTAGATAGTTGTTGTCAGGCAGCAGGTCTTTTTTGGATAAGAAACATTTTTACAAGTGGGGGTATCACAGAGATTGCTACTTTCAGCATGTTACTTGGTACTTTAATAAAGCTGATTATAAATTATAATTAGAACTGGAGCGCAAGGAAAAGTGGTTTGAGTTGAGTGCTGATTGTTTTTCTTATCCTTGATTTTGACTGGCATTCCAGTAACGTATTTAAAAAAGTAATTTATTTTTTCATGCCTCGCAACCTTTTTGTTTCCATCTAAATATTTTAAGTAAGCTGTCATGCAGCCAATTGATTGAAATATTTTTTTCTTCTAACTTCATTTTGTCTTGATTGGACTCTCATAATAATGGTTTGGCACCCAGGGCAGCGTATTTAATTAAAGTTACAGTTTTTGTGGTTTTGAGCATAGCTCCTCCCCTTTCTAGTTGGCCACACCTATTCCCATTGACTTCATCCATTCAGCTGTCTCCTGCAGCCCCCCTTTGATTTGAAGTCACCAGCCGCCATTGAATTCAATAAAGATGTTTCTTGCTTAAAAAAAGGAATTGACAGCTGGAATATCACCAACATTAAGAATACTACTAACGAGCTTGAAAAACATAGAGGCAAGCCTGCAGATGTGCTAGAATTCATATTTCTGAACTGGCCTTATGTTCAGCAACCTTCTAGATGAAAATAGGGAGCAGCTGCAAAATATGCTCTACTAACCTATGGAAGTGTACTGCTGAATCTGATGGTAGTAGTTGTTTATTATAAGATAAAAGTAATGCTTACAAGCAAGAAAAGCTTTATGCACTACATGCAGTTACTCTGGCACTACACAGCAATAGTCAAGATAATAATATAGCTGCTCATATCCTGCAATACAAAATACTGTGATATGTGTGTTTATAGGTCCATTGAAGTATGTCACATCTATTGTTAGGTGACATTTGTTTAGCCAACAAAATATGGCCGACTACACAGATAAAAAACAGAAGTTGTGTGATGAACATGGCTGTAAATCCAAGGATTTTTAACAGTAAAATGAAAACAATAAAATATAGCGAATAATTGGTAAGTGCTTTCGCCGTTAAACAACTGCTTCTTCAGACCATTAGTCATATTAACAGTGATGCCGCTGCAATGGCCCAGTAATCAAGGAGCCTCAAGCTCACAGCTGACAACAGTGGGGAATGTGCACACTGGGAAGATGACAAGTACACACACAGTAAAGTGCAATTTCCCTTAAGAGCACACAGAGATCACATTCAGTCTGGGGCTGGTCTCTCCCTCTTTCTCCATATCCCCAATAACACTCCTCCCTAGCACAACTATAGGGTTGAGATCTCAGCTGAGTGGCCAAGCCAAAACCTTCAGCACCCTCTCTGTCCAACCAGTGCTTCGTGTCCCTGCCCAACTAGCTGGCACACACAGATACACTCACACACGCGCTTGCACACACACACACACACACACACACACACACACACACACACACACACACACACACACACACACACACACACACACACACACACACACACACACACACACACACACACACTTTGAGATTTTATTGATATATAACACACACACACACACACACACACACACACACACACACACACACACACACACACACACACACACACACCTGGGAAAGGCTGGCACAGGTTTATTAGCTTTGCCCCCTTCTGCCCAGACTATAGGGTAGTCCCAGCTGCCACCAGCCAACTCTTTATCAGCTACTCTGTTGCCATTAACAAAGTGTGTCTAATCCTACTGTGTAATGTTGCTAATAATCCAAATGGTAGTCTGACCAAGAGCAAGGCTATTTGGGAGTGGCATGTACAGTGTCACCAAACAGACATGCAAGTACTCTAAGAGCTTAAATATGTCTCACAAATGGCCACAAAGATAGGTTTAAATATATTTAATAATAAATAATAAAAAAAGAAAATACTCAATAAATCATCACAGTAACTTCAGAGTTCAAAATCACAGGAGATATTTAAAACAACATTGCAGGACAGTCTCAAATAAGTAAAGAAAACATCTAAGCTATACTTTACTATAGTTCTATCTTAATCTAAAAGAGTTACTATGCCCTAAAAACTTACTTACAGCAAGGCAAGTGCAGAAGGTGGTAATGAGTGAATGCTTCTAGGTCAAATAAAAGATACAAAATGCACAGTCTCTCTCTGAGAAAGTTGTTAAATTAATATCAAATATTACTGCTGGGTTAACTTGGATGACATCACTTTTTGTCACCTGACTTTCAGTTCCCAAGCTAAACCCCCATTGTAGTATTTGGCCTTTCTTTGTGACAAAGGCTTCTGCTCAGAGCTGTGCAGCTGCTAGAAGTCATAAAGCAATAAAATACTTCCACATCCCAATCCTAGCAATTACTTCTCTTTCAAGACAATACAAAAAATGTATAGCTCTAGACATTGTGTCTCCTGTTGTACTGAAACTGAAAGATATCATCTCTTGTTTATGGCCCAGCTATAAAGTAACTTAACCTCAACTATTCATAAGTTTTGCAGATTAATCTTCTATGTTCCAGCAGGGAACACTGTGGATACCTCCGTGAAGCTGTGTACTGCACAAACCCTATTCAACACATACTTCTGTATCAGCAGTTTCATATAAACACAACACACAGTTCCAATACATTTGTAAGACAAGCACATGAATCATGTTGATATTCATAAATGACAATGGATTATTTACAAAATTCCAGATAGCTGGTCTGGCAGTATCTTCTTTTGTTACATTTCTATAAAAATCATATTAATATTCTCCAATGACATAAAATTATTAACAAAATTCCAGATAGCTGGGCTGGCAGTGTGACACTGACCATTGAGACTAATTTAAAAGCCAAGTTATCCAATCAAAATTACTAAGAGATGTCATGCTCATATGATGCAAACTTTACAACAAATATATTCTAATACACAATATAATATGCACATGAAAATGTAACTGCACTACTAATAACAAGCTAAAAATGATCTGAATCACAGCTACAGTAGTGTACCACTAAAAAAGCATAAAAAACAGAACATTCACCAACGGGAACACAATATCAATGTACTGTAGACATTTACAATCAGCAACATACTCAGAAATGTATCACAATTCTGCACCATATACTAAAGTAATCTCACCAAAATAAAATTGAAAGAAAAGATCAGTAGCAACATCTACTCACTTAAAAGTAGTAGAAAGCTGCAACACACTCCAAATGTAAATAACATACATTCCTTCTAATAAAAAATGCTGATTGCTAATTCTGCTAAAAAATAAATAAACATTGAATGTACCCATATTGGTATTAACTTTCATTTGCCAAACTCAAAACAGAAGCTCCTCACCACTCCAGTCTCCATTACGTATCCACCATTGATATAAATCAGTCACAGTGGTAATAACAGAATAAAATGAAGCAGCAGTTCAGTGAAACATAGTGCACAAGTGCAAAAAACAGGCTTAAATTCTCTACTTATTTGTTGAAGATTTCAGTGGATGCCTTGGATTCTCTTAGATGTACTTCAGATCTCTGGCTAAGAATGCCAAAGTCTGAGCAGCTCTGATAAACTGAAGAAAATTGCTCACATGAGTATTCACTTTTATTTTTACAGAGCAAAAATGCGTTCACTAATGTGAGCGTTCACTCTTCCAAATTGTAGCAATATATGTATATCTTTCTATCTATATAGATATATATTTATATATATATATCAATATATATATATATATATCAATATATATATATATATATATATAAATATATATATATATATATATATATATATATATATATATATATATATATATACACACATACACACACACACACACACACACACACACACACACACACACACACACACACACACACACACACACACACACACACACACACACACACACACACACACACACACACACACACACACACACACACACAAATATGGAGGCACTCCATATAACTGAGTGTTTGAATATTCATGATATCAGACATTTTGCTGCCTGCTGAAGTGATCAAAACTCAATTAATCTCTTCTGCCAGTATTAAGTTAGGATGATTCCAGTCAGTAGGGACCATGAAATTTGTACTTTCCCCACTCTAAAATAATCTCAGAGTAGTTATATATAATTAACAGGGGTTGTGGGTGCATAGCCCCCACCTGGGTTGTGCAGGGAGCTTGCTGCCTGCAAAAAACATGAATTATGTTATTTTTCCATTATTTTGTGTTTTAGTCTTTTTGGATTGAGTTTTTTATTTATTTATTTTACATTTGTTAACCGGGTTAATCTAGCTGGATATATTTCTATTTTCAGTAGAGGCCCGGGGAGAAAAACTCCACACATAAACAACAGACAAAACGGGGAGAAAGGCTCAACAAATAAACACAAACAAAACAAAAATTGTTTACAAAAATTCAAGAAAGGTATAACAGTTACAAACTATGGAAGAATATGAGACATAATTTCAAATTGCAAATTAAAGTATGTGAAGATGATTATATGACATAACATATTTACACATAGTACAACTACAGGTAGTTTTAGAGTAAAACAACTCTGTAGGGCTAACTCCAAGATATTTTTTAGAGAGTATTCCCATCCTTGGTTACTCTAATATAATCCAGACAGTTAGTATATCAAAGTGGTTAGACAGTAATGGGAGAAAAGGAGGAAGAAAAAGAAATGACAGTAATACTGCCTTCAGGATTAGAATAAAGAAATGACAGTAATACTGCCTTCAGGATACAAATCATATCCTGGGAAGGACAGTGGGTTTACAGGATTTACAACTTCAGTGGAGTTGACATAGGGGGAGGACAGTAGACGTTTGAGAGAATAAAAAAAAAGAAACATAGAATTAATCTGGCTAACAGCAAGAGCAAAGCCAGTTAGTTTTAAAATATTTCTTAAGTCTTTGTTTAAAGAGAGGAAAGGAGGGGAGAGAGGTTAGGTCAGATGGCAGGAGGTTCCATTGTTTTCCTGCGGAGTTGGAGAACAGTGGGTCACCAGCCAAGTTGTTAGACTTGGAGGTACTAGCTAGGAGTTTATTGGAGGAGTGTAATTAGTTAAGATTTCTATAGGGTGCAATAAGGTTGTTAAGTATGGGTGTGTTGTTGGGTTGGTAAAGAATCTTATGAACAGTGGTAAGTTGGGAAAGTATCAAAATGTTTTCTAATTCAAGCCAGTCTAGCTGGTGAAGGTTGAGACAATGGTGAGTTCTGTTATAGGAGTTGGCTAATTTAGCAAGATTACTTTTTTTTAGATTTGTGTATGTGGGTGCAGCATATAGAAGAGTTGAAATTAGATGGGCGTGGGCAATAGTAGTTCTGGCTACTGTGGTTAAGAAAGGTTTAATCCTATAAAGGGAACCAAGTTTTTTATTAACTGATTTAATGGTATAGTTAATGTGAATATCAAAGGTGAGGTTGTTATCAATTGTGACTCCTAATAGTTTGGTGGAAGAGTAGGGGATATAATGGTACCATTATTGGACTGGATGGAGAAATGTAAGGAGGGGGACTTGGTATTAGTGGTGAACAGTAGAAGCTTGGTCTTTTTGGCATTCAGGAGAAGACACCGTTTCAGGAACCAAGTCTCTACTGTACTGAAGGCTGGCAGGGTTAAAGATTGGAGTTTGGATATAGAGTTGGCAGAGCATATGATTGTAGAGTCGTCCACATATTGTATACAGGTGGCTTGAGGAATTATAGTTTGGAGGTCATCTATGAATAAGGAGAAAAGGAGAGGACCAAGAATAGAGCCTTGAGGGACTCCCAGCAAAATAGGTAGGTGAGATGAAAGCTGATTCTCCCAAAGAACTGCTTGCTGTCTATTACTAAGGTAAGACCTGAACCAGAGAATTGCTTTGTTATTAAGAGAGAGGGATGACAGAGTGTTCAGGAGTTTAATATATTTGTACTTCAATATTTTGAATTATATACACATACATAGACACAGACAAACACACACACACACACACACACACACACACACACACACACACACACACACACACACACATACACACTTGCACATGTTTATTTGCAGGTATGTTTCAAATGATGCTTTGCATTAGAACAGTTATAGAATTTTACTAATGTGATAAGTTGCCTTTAGTGTAACATTATTCAAAAAGTATTTTTTAGTTCTGTAAATATGCATTTCCTGCGAAGCAACCAAGTACCCTTTGTACAACAACAAAATTTTTGACAACAGATAAGGGAACTGCTATGTACACAGCTTACATACCTACATGTACAATAAACTGCAGATTCTGTTTGATTAAATATTAAATTAATGTGAGATTGCAAATAGTTGAGATCATGGACTTTGCCCTTTCACCACTGTAGAGCAATCCTGGAGTTGGTATATATGATTAGCAACAGTTGTAGAAACACAGCCCCTCGCCTGAGTTATGAAGAAGACTTGCCCCTCTGTGAAAACATGAATTCTATATTTTTTTCATTATTTTGTGCTTCAGTCTTTTTTTATTCAATGTATTTGTACTTACATATTTCAAATTACATCTAAATATATATATATATATATATATATATATATATATATATATATATATATATATATATGTATATACACACACACACACACACACACACACACACACACACACACACACACACACTTGTTTGCAGGTATGTCTCAAATGATGTTTGCATTAGAACATGTAAACATGTATAGAATTTTACTTATCTGACACGTCACCTTTAGGGTAATATTATTCAAAAAGCAGTGGTGGTTGGTGACTTCAAATCAAAGTGGGGCTGCAGGAGACAGCTGAATGGGTGGGGTCAATGGGAATCGGTATGCACAACTAGAAAGGGGAGGAGCTATGCTCAAAACCACAAAAACTGTAAATTTAATTAAATACGCTGTCCTGGGTGCCAAACCATCATTATGAGACTCCAAACAAGACAAAATGAAGTGTAGAAGAAAAAAAAATATTTCATTCCATTGGCTGCATGACAGCTTACTTAAAATATTTAGATGGAAACAAAAAGGATGCGAGGCATGAAAAAATAAATTACTTTTTAAATACATTACTGGAATGCCAGTCAAAATCAAGGATAAGAAAAACAATCAGCACTCAACTCAAACCACTTTTCCTTGCACTCCAGTTCTAATTATAATTTATAATCAGCTTTATTAAAGTACCAAGTAACATGCTGAAAGTAGCAATCTCTGTGATTTTTAGGGCCACGGAATTCCAAGTTCCAACAGAAGAAATGGAACAAAACCAGGAATTAAACAGTAACTTCAGAACCCATGACAATATTATCTGATTTGGAAAGCTTAACAACAGAAGAGACTTATAACAACAGTCCAAGGATTTTGACTAATAAGAAAGGGGATTTCAAAATCTATAATTTTTCAAGTGTAGAATTGGACCCTTGTCTAATTGAACTATTAGCCTATGGGAACACCTTTGTTCCCACAAGGAAATGTAACATCCCTAGGACCATTATAGATCTCAAATGTTTTGTGAGGAAACTCAATTTGAATATTTTCTTTCATAATACAGATATGGTATATGATGGTAAATTGTTGATATTAGGAGTTTATAAAGATGGAAAATATATTGTCTGAAAACAAGGATCAGAAGTTATTTTAGAGACATGTTCATTGGGGGCAAAATTGACTTAGACACATACAATTACATTGACATCAGTATGTCTAAGAATCCTGTGGTTTGGTGAAATATTTGAAACTAATCCCTCACATTTGTAAGGATTCATGGTCTTTTCTTAACAACACGAATAACATAGTTGACCTCTATACATCTATACCACACCTTGAAGCACTGGAATGGGTTTCACCCATGCTTAGAGAACTAGGGGCTTCAAAAAATGAGATGGAAATAGTCTCTGAATTGTTGGACATTATATTGTCATCTAATTATTTCATGTAAAGACATATCTATTTGGGAATAGTATAATGGAGAAAAATTATATACCAGGTACCTGGATGATGTGTTTATTCTTTCTAAAATTTACATCTACATTTTCGAAAACTGAAATAGATTACTTAGATGTAAACCTTTTTAAAGATGATTCTGACCTTGAATACATTTCGACAATATATAGGAAACCAACATACTGTAATTCCCTGTTACATTTTAAAAGTTCACATCCTTTTAAGCAGAAAAAAGCTATTATAAAAGGACAACTTATAAGAGCTGCCAGGATGTGCAACAGGGATACAGTTTTCTACAATGAATGTGACAAACTTGAAAGAATGTTTACAAGTAGGGACTATCCATTGGAATTATAGAAATTGATGTCACCGCAACTTCTATTGAATTAGGAGAGGTGGTCACTACATTAGAGAACACTAATAATAAAAATGATTATAAGAGAGCCACACCTTATAAAATTAGCTTTATTTCCACATTTAATTGTAATTCTTTCGAAATTCAATAAATTTTATCAAAAAATTGGCATTTTATTCTTAATAATGAAGAATTACTTGAAAAATTAGGAGATAGACCTAATTTTGTATATAAAAGAGGAGGCAATTTGAAATCCATTCTTGAAAGCAACAATAAGTCCAACAACAATACTAAGTTTTTTCAAATAGGTGACAATAGGTATCACATTAATTGTAAACTGAATTGTATTTCCAAATCTATAGTTTATTTTAGCCATTGATTACTCATTTTGTTTTCCAGGACTAAATGAGAGTTGTAACATCTCATGTATTCTAAAAATGAGGAATTATTTGAGACATAAATGGAAATAGTGTTTATTATTTAACATTTTTAAGTATTAATTTTAGTTTCTCATTTATCTTAAATTTAGTTTATGATTTTTAGTAACATAACCATCTTAACACAAATCATAAATAATAAAATAGGTAGCGAATGTTAATTTAAAATATAATTCCCATATACATTTATACTATTTATATTATTAATATTATTAAAATTATTGGTAAACATATAATAAATATTTTATTAAAGTTAGGAGGTATTATAACACACATTAGGATATGTTAAATGTGTTTAGGGTTGAAAATTAACAATTGCCTGTTTTGCAATGAAGTCCTAGTAGGTATTTTTAAGATTTGTTTAAAATGCACTTTTTAAAGAAAATGGGGACATATACATGACACTTTTGAACAAGAGTAGCTGTTATGTAAACAATTCTAAAACGAAGACAGGTTTAAAATGATTTTAATATAATTTTATAAGTGTAGTAATTGGTTTGATATAATGTTTCTTTAAATGTTTTACTATTTAACTGGCGGTCTTTGTAAAATGATGAAAACAGTTTGCAGGACTTGCAATTTTTGTGTTTCACAATCTCTGTGATAACCCCACTTGTAAAAATGTTTCTTATCCAAAAAAGACCTGCTGCCTGACAACAACTATCTGCTTGTTTCATTGGGAAAACATGATCAAAGTAAAAAAATGAACAGGAAACAAGAAACACGTTCAAGATACATTGCTTAAAGGATTACTGCACAGGTTATAGACCACACATGATAGATTGGAATTCTGTTTAGTTTGCAGGTAATGCCTGTAATGAGCTTCTTAAAATAATGTAATCCTGTCCTTTATTACAAATACTGTCATATGCATTTTAATACCCAAGGCTTATATATTATCTAGTTATGTAAGTATTCTCTGCATGGCAATAACAGAAAGGCTTTCACTGTTGGCAATTCTTTAAAAGTATGCTTATTAAAAGTTACTTGCATCTTACAATCTCAGACAAGCTTACTTGATGGTCATTAACGCATTGCTACTTAAACACAGAGCAACAGGCACTTTCTGAATAATAATAATAAGCATAAATCAACAGTATAAAAAATATGACAGAAACCAGAACATTCTGCAAAATCAAGGACAGATGAAAAGCCACAGTAGTACTTGTGTCTACCTTGGATGGGGGGATAGTCTGCACATTTACTCTGCATAACTGCTCCTTGCCTTGCTTGGACAAATCCAGAGTCACTACATGGGGGAGTGGGGTGCAACAAATATGTCATAATTTGAAATGTCTCTGGCTGACTGCGATGGACCTGACATTTGTCATACCTCTTAACCTCAGAGCAAGAAAACTGGACAAAGCCATACATAGAAGTGGGACAAAGGCCCCAAAATAAGGTAAATGTTTAAATATTGCTCTTATAAACTTAGAAAAATAACAGAATAGTAGGTCTTGCATTAGTATGAATTTTCTGAAGGGTATGAAATCTGAAAATGAAATGTCTGTCATTATTTTCTAATTTCAGTCTTTAATGATTTGCCACTTATTTGCCAAAAAAACACAATTTTATGAAAAATGGACCAAAAATGTGATGCAAAAATATAAAATAGCCACACAATTCAGCTGGGAGCCTGTCAAAGAAGAGACACTTTTTAATATTAGTACTGCTAACTTCAGCAGCTGACAAAATAAAAGAATCTACATGCATTTCTGAAATAAAAGTAATCTATAACTGATTATTGCAGTTATTTATTAATTGTAAATCCTCCATGTTTTCTTCCAAAATTGCCATTTTTGCGGAGGAATTATTAGGGGAAGAGCAACATTTTGAGCCAAAATTGGGGACAGTTGAGAGGTTTGGATATGCCTAATTTTATAAAGCAATTTATTTGCATGTACCTCTCAAAACTGTTAATGCAGGAAATCTGGACAAGGTCAAATATATTGGGGGAACATATAAACAGCACTAAAATTGCTCTTGTATAAACTGAGACAGTTGATAGAATAACAGGTCTTACATTAGCATGGATTTTTCTGAAATTTATGAAGTCTGAAACTCAGTGTCTGTCATTATTTAGTGACTTCATTCCTAAATGATTTTCCAGAAAACCACAAATTTTATGATGAACAAACCAAAAATAAGAAGCAAAAATCTATTCATTCTGCAAAAATCTGGACATTTGAGAGTTATAGTTCAGCTAGGGCTGTCTTTGAGTTTGCTGCCCTACCCCCCTCACAAAATCATGGTTGAATGGAGCTTCCCCCCCTACAGCCATTCCAGTGAACCATTACTTGGCTATTTCACCCCATTTACCATAAACACTAATGTGCATACTGCTTTACTTCTGCTATGATTTGGACTTCATTTGAAAGTTTTATTTTGCATTTTACAGCGCGAACACTAATAGATATCATATCTGCTAAACAAAGCAATGCAGTCTCACAATGAAAACAGACTTAGCATTAAAACATCTCTGCCCTTGAAAATTCACATTCACTGAAACAGCATTGAAACCCACATTCAAAGAAAATACATTTTTCCAGTGGCAGATAAAGATTAACTTTGGGTGTGGGCTGTTTTCAAATCACAGGCCCCTTTCACACGAAACATGCAAATGCTCTTTCGTACATCTTCCTGCATTAAATTATATTACTTGTACAATACAGTACAGTTTTAGAGGGTGTTTTAAATTTATTGTTTTGAAAATTTTCCAGTAAACAATGAAACAAGATGCATGCACCAATAATGACAAAACTGCCCAATTCAGAACATTTCAATCATAAATGTCTATTCAACTTGTACAGTGCACCAGTATCAGTAGATATGCACAATCTCTAAAGAAGTAAAAGTAATCTAAATAATTCCACATTAAAGAGATCTGTAACTAATGAAGAGGTTGCTGCTAGCAAACAACTGTGTATTTCATTGTTTCATCTACAAATAAAGTGCCTGTTGCCCTTGAGGAATAAATTGCCTATCTTACACTAAAAAAATGATACGCTAGCAATATTGCAATAGGGAATGGATGGCAAACTGATAACAGATTCATAGTTACTAGGTATCTTCACCAAAAAGGAGTGCAGCATCCACCCCCTTTACAACATAGTACAGTATCAGCAATGCATCTATCTACTGTGGGAGTAGAACCCACAGCCTTCCGCATCAAAAGCAAGTATACAATCTGTTGTGCTAGTAACAATGCAAGCAGACTCACCATAAGTAGCACTAAACTTTTGCCCCCCCTGCAGCTCTCAGTTCCTAGAAAAATCTACTCACTCAGCTCTATCTCTGTACTTTGCAGCACAAAGAAATCTGGAAAAAGCCAGAGTTTATTGGGGGGGGGGGGCAAAAGCCCGGAAACCAAGGACACATTTTAAACACTGCTTGTATAATGTTGGAAAGTTGCTAGAATAAAATGCAGTGTTACCACCATACATTTTATTATGAAGCATTGAACCCAGGACCCTGTGCAAAACAGTTAAAGCAACATACCACTATGCCAAATCAGCTTTTTTGTGAAAAAGGAAAACGGAAACTTAAATGGCTACCATTTAGTGAATTCAGTTCTCACCATAGCACAGCTGTCAACCACTTAGCACAAAACACCTCAACAAAGCCAATAATGAGTGAATACAGCCCCCAAACATTCAATGAATTCAGTTCTCATCATAGCTCTCAACCTTAGCACAAAAAACCTGGACAAAGCCAATAATGGGGGAATACAGTCCAAAAAATAGGGACAAATTTCAAATATCCATCTTATACACTTAGAAAATTGCTAGAATAAAAGCCGTTGTGTTACCATGTACTTTCTGAAGAATATGAAGTCTGATATTCAAATGCTTTTCATTTTTATTTAACATTTGTTAACCAGGAAAGTCTGACTTGGAACAAAAGCCAATTTTTAGCAAAGGCCCAGGGAGAAACACTCCAGACAGACAAATGTCTTTGTAAGATGGAAGGACACAAGAGGAAGCCCACACAAACACAGGGAAGACATGCAGACTCCACGCAGAAGATTTTTACAGTGAGCTAATCGAAGGAAGGACACTCAGCAAACTCGGAGCTACAATATATAACATTAAGTATCCTGTTTTTTGTTTATTTTGTTCTTTATTTCTTTGTTGTTTATAGCAGTTTGTGTACTGTGTATTTTTTCTAGCTAGTTTCACTGTGTGTGAGGTATTAACTGGAAATTGTCCACTCTTATTAAGCATCTGTTGGGTTGTTTGTTTATGATAACTTGTTGCAGTTAAACTCTTTTTTTCTAGTGGCTCCTTTAGCTGTTTAAAACTTTCATTTAAAGGCTCACTGCTGCTTTTCAGCTGTGAGTAACATTTCTGCAGTTTGTTTCCCACCCTCCCTTCCTGTTGGTATAGTGTTTTTATAGTTGGTGGCTTTGCAGTTGCCCGCCCCTAGTGTAAAGTTGATCTGGGACCCTCCTCCCAGTCTAGTGTCATTACCTCATTCTACCCAGTACAAGGAGAGCATTTGAGAAGGACAATCAGCTTAGTTTCTGCTACTCCTTTCTCTCTTTCCTTTCTCTCTTTCCAACAAAAAAAAAAAAAATGTATCTGCTTTTACTGTATTTGTGTTTTTCCTACTTTATTTTGCTTTTGCGTCATCTTAAAAGTACTCAATTGTATTTATTACTGCTTGGTGTAACTCATTGTAAGCCTTTTAGTTTAAGCACCTGGGCTTCAGACCAGTTTTACATTAGGAAGGTTTGTGGTCTGCACTGTAGTGGCAGAACAGGTAGCTTACATCCTTCTAAGTTGGGAACTGCTGATTGAGGGCTCAGTGTCTGTTATTCTAAAAGTGTATTAATTCTGGTTTAAGCACTTGGGCTTGAGGCCAGTTATTTTACATTAAGAGGGTTCGTGTTCTGCACTCTTGTGGGAGGAGAGGCTGGACTCTGTCCTTCCGAGCTGGGAATTTCTGGTTAAAGCTTATAGTGCCTGCATATTTGATCTGCTTCTTACTGAAATTGGTACACCTCATTTGCTGTAGCATAGACTAGATCCAGGCCTGCTGAATCTAGCTTTGTTTGTATAACTTGAGCACTCATCCAGGCATTCTTTAAAGTATTCAGTTGTATTTATTACTGCTGGTAGTAACTTGATTAAAGTGTAGCTATCATTTCTAAGTCTTTTGGATTAAGCACTTGGGCTTCAGACCAGTTGTTTTACATTAGGAAGGTTTGTGACCTGCACTGTGGTGGCAGGACAGGTAGCTTACATCCTTCTAAGTTGGGAACTACTGATTGAGAGCTCCGTGTCTGTTATTCTAAAAGTGTATTAGTTCTGGTTTAAGCACTTGGGCTTCAGGCCAGTTATTTTACGTTAAGAAGGATTGTGGTCTGCACTCTTGTGGGAGGAGAGGCTGGACTCTGCCCTTCTGAGCAGGGAATTTCTGGTTAGAGGCTTATAGTGCCTGCATATTCTAACTGTTTCTTACTGAAATTGGTACACCTTGTTTGCTGTAGCATAGACTAGATCCAGGCCTGCTGAATCTAGCTTTATTTGTATGCTTGTTGTTTTTATTTCCTGAAATGCTAATTCCACCTAAAACGCGCCTTTTAGCACTTCTGTGGATCCCTAGTGATATCTGCATTGCTTACTGTACTTATTTCCTTGTTTCACTTGAAAGAAAGTTACTGTTTGTCGTTTTGCATTTAAGTTACCTGTAACACATTGCATTTAAGTTACCTGGCACTTGCTCACTAAAGCAATTATATAAGTCAGCTCTAAAAAATTAAAAGCACTACACCCTCACAAACTCCCCTTGAGTACCTTGTTCCCCATTGGCCCTTTTTTTCAATTATAAAGGAATTCCCAATACTATTCTAGCATGTCCAAAGGTCAGTTATCAATCTCCTCTCCGGTCCAGCTGGTGAATCTGGGAATCTTGAGGCAATGTTACAACTGCCTCATGTACACAGACAACCCTCTCCTCCTCCCAACAAATTTATTTTTATTTATTTATTTATTTTACATTTGTTGACCAGGCTAGTCTAGCTGGATACATGTCCTTTTTTTCAGGAGAGCCGGGAGAAAAAAGAAAAAAGAAGAAAAATATCTATATATACAAAAAAGTAAGCATTATATAGTATATATAAAAAGAAAAAAAATAGAGTGCATATACAAATATAAGTAAAATACATAACAAAATACATATACCAAGTTCCAACACATGTGAGAGATGCAACCATATAGCCAAACTGGAGGCTAAGCTCTCTCAACTCAGTACTGGCCTAACCAGTCAGGAGGAGAAGGAAACCACACTCACTACAATTCCAGTCTCACATAGACCTACCATGACAACAAACCAAACACATAAACACACAAAACATACTCGGAGGCTCTAAATAAAATCTGCCTAAGCAGCAGAGACCTCCAAAGCAGACACCCAAGCAACCGCTACCCCAAAACAAAACACGTGCAACACATAGCTCACAAAGCCAGTGTGCCGAACAGTCACAGCCCTTAAGGCTAAACAACACACCTGATATACTTGTAATAGGTGACTCTATCGTTAGGCACACTGACGTCCCGCTCACCAGGCTGAACAAGGAGAAGGTCACGGTGAGCTGCCTGTCAGGTGCTAGGATCCACCACATAACACAAGCACTCAGGTCACTCCAAGGCAAGTACAAATATGACTCAGTCATTGTCCATGCTGGTGTGAATGACCTGAGACGTACCTCCCTGGACTACATGAAAAGAGACATAGAGGAGCTCTCTGAGCATGTAGCCCAGGCCGGTATGACCCTGACCTTGAGTAGCATCTTACCCTCACCAAGAATGATGCCACAATATGAAGACAAGATGATCAATTTCAACAATTGGCTTAAGTGTTGGTGTCATTCAAAGGGGATCCAATGCCTGTCAGCCTGGGATGACATGCTCGACAAGCCACGATGCTTCGCTAGGGACGGCTTCACCTGTCACGCCTGGGCTTTCAGATATTGGCAAAGGCTCTGGCTACCCCCATAGCGCCTTTTTTAGGCAAGGCTCAAAAGACAAACCCACCTCCATAGGTATCACAAGGGATAAGAAACTAAGAGTAATGCTACTCAACGCCAGAAGTCTAAACCTCAAGATGCATGCACTCAAAACTCTCCTTAGCATGGAGAACATCGATATCTGTGCAGTAACAGAAACCTGGTTCAAGGCTCCCGAGAGCACCCCAGCACTACCAGGTTATACCTCATACCATGCTTCTCGGCCCCAAAACTTGGACCAAACCACAAAAGGAGGGGGAGTATCAATATTCGTCAAAGATACCCACACCTCCAGGTTGGTGGCACAGCATGAAGCATCAGAGACTATCCATGTGCAACTAACTGTGGGTAAAACTGCCTTCCAGTTTATAGCCTGCTACAGACCACCCTCCCAAACACAGGAACCCTACTAGGCTTTCCTGAGAATACTGGAAAATATGAAGGTCTCTCCAAACACCATTATATTGGGCGACTTCAACTACCCAAACATAGACTGGGAGCATTACTCTAGCTCCAACAACCTAGCCCAAAGGTTCCTAGAATTTATAAACTCAAATGCTATGGAACAACTTGTTACCACTCCCACAAGAGGGGAAAACATACTGGACCTGATCATCACCAACATGGGGACACTATGCTCCAGACCAGAAGTATATCCCTCACTGGTAAGATCAGACCATAAACTAATCTCACTGGATATTCACATCCCGACCCCACCCCCTGCCCAGAAAACCACAGTGAAAAACTTCTCTAAAGCAAATTTCACACACCTCAAAACCGAGGCGAATCTTTCAAAGCCCCCCGGCCTGTGGAAAATACGGCCCAGACCGCAGAATCCTTTATAAACACATTCTATGAACACCTTCAGGAATGCATGGATCATGCAATCCCAAATAAAACCAAGACCCAATCCTCCAAAGGCAGACTTCCTGTCTGGTGGACCCCAGCCATAAACAAACTATACAATAGAAGGAGGAAGCTACTACATGATAGAGCAAAATCCCAAAAAGGGAAGGCATCTCTGATCAGTATTAGCAAAAAACTACGGGCACTCATAAAATCGTCTAAGGCCAGCTTCGAGAGAAAAATTGCACAGGACACTAAGGACAAGGCTTTCTTTAGTTATGTTAGGAACCTGGGTGGGAATTCCCAGATATGCTCAGAATTAGTCCAAAATGACAATAAATACACTAAGCCCACAGACATTGCCAACATCCTAGCTGACAGGTTCAGTGCAAACTTCTCCCCCCCTCTCCCCACCAAAAGGGCAAATATCTATCCCAACAGAGTGCTGCCCCCCTGACATCTCAGATGCTCAGGTAAGAGCCGCCCTCTCCAAAGCAAAAAACACAGCATCAATGGGACCAGATGGTGTCCCGGACTGCGTCCTACATGAACTCCAAGAAGAGCTAAACCCAAACTTAAAACTACTGTTCAATCATAGCCTTACTACAGGATATGTACCCAAAGAGTGGCGTACAGCAACAGTGGTCCCTCTCCACAAAGGTGGTGCCTCAACGGATCCTGGAAACTATCGCCCCATAAGCCTGACTAGCTTGGTCTGCAAGGCTATGGAAGGGATCATCATGGACCTCATAAATAAAAATATCGGGTACCTACAGACACTGGATCCTACCCAGTTTGGCTTTGTTAAGGGCAGATCCTGCCTCTTAAACCTGGTTGATTTCTTTGAAACAGTCACCAAGACCATTGATGAGGGGAAGGTGGTCCACACAGCCTACCTGGACCTCGCAAAAGCCTTCGATACAATACCCCACTCGGGCATTATAGATAAGCTCACCAGCTTAAATATAACCCCCTATGTCACTAGATGGGTTGCAAACTGGCTCAAGGAAAGAATCCACATGGTTAGAATTGCTGGAGCCATGTCAGACTCCAAACCAGTTACAAGTGGCATCCCACAAGGCTCAGTCCTGGGACCTCTCTTGTTCGGTATATATTTCTTGGCAGTACAGGCCAACACGGAAGGACTGTGGCTGACCATGTTCGCAGATGACTGCAAACTGGGCGCCATAATTGACTCTCCAGCCGCCACAAACACCCTCCAAAAGGGCCACATAGCAACACACCACTTGTGCCAGAGCCATGGCGACAAGCTAAACGCCAAAAGTGTATAGTCATCCCCTTTGGCAAAACAAAGTGCCCACAAATTACCACATAGGTGGTAATCCATTAAGTACAGAAGAAGTCATTAGGGACCTGGGGACCCAAGTTGATAGCAATCTCTCATTTGACAACCACGTGGCCAAAGTGGTTAGAAAAACATTTTATATAGCCCACCTAATCATGAAGGGATTCACATCTAGATCAGGGAGGTCATCGCCTCTTTACTCATCCCTCATCAGGCCCATAATTGAGTACAATGCCCCTTTTATGATGTACCTTACCAGACACCTGCAGCAACTGGAAAGACCCCAAAAGTACCTCACCAAGAGGATCAAAGGGCTCAAACAGATGCCATATGCTGCCCGGTTAAAGAAACTCCAGCTCTACTCAGTGGCATACCACCTGCTCAGAGGCGATCTGTGCCTGACGATAAAGCCATGTCCAACCCGGAATTAATGGACATGCTGCACCTCAGAAAATCCAAATCCCATCGAGCTACGCGCTCGAGAGACTTGAACCTCAGCACTGAAATAAATAGGACATGCTGGAGGGACAGATTCATAACCCAGAGGCTCCCTTCACTCTGGAATAAAATCCCAGTCCAGGTTAGGCAGAGTCTCACATTGACTCTCTTCAAGAGGAATCTTGATGAGTGGATGGGAGATCGTAGGTTTACCCCAGCTATCACTTCTGTGTCACTGTTAGACAGAGGCACAGTATACTAACCTCAAAAAAAGGCATAGCAAAATTAATTTAAAATGGGTGGCGAAAGCCAAACACACTCTGGCTAGGCTTATAAATGCCCTAGGACAGATAGCCTAGTATGAACCTATGAACGGCACCCCAGCCAAGAATCAAACCAGAGAACCTGTAGTTGTCAGGCAACAATGCTACCACTGCACCAATGCTATACTGACTTTGCAAGGGCGCAAAAATACTGAAACCACAGATTTTATGAGGAACCGAACACATATGAGGGAAAAATATGCAGTTTTTTTTTTTTTACAAATGGTGGTGGGTAGGGAATTCAGGCCTTTGCCACCTGGGCCCACGATACAGGGTTCAAGCCTATTCTCTACCCACCACCATGTAGCACTTGGGGCATTACACACACACTGCTTCAAATGAGATCCACAGCATCTCTATAGCACAATTCACAGCAGCAGCTAACTATCGTCTGTCTCTGTTTGCACCTCACTTCTGGTTTCCTGTGTTCTGTTTGAATGTACCAAGACTGCTGACCTTGCAGTCCGATCCCTTTCCAGTCTACGCGGTTAGCACCACATATACTTCTGGAGCATCATCAGTTTGCTGCCTTCTTCCTGAATCCTGACTGGTAAGGCAGCAGTCCGGATTCACTTTCCATGCGCAGGTTAGGAGGATGAGGACTGTACTATTGTGGTTCACAGCTTTGAGGGGGGGGGGCTGCAGTCCGATAGCACAAGCCACCACTGTCAAAAAGTATGCTTTGCTCTTTTAATATGTATTACCTGTGGGGCAACTAAGTACCCTATGTATGTATGGATTTTTAGCAACAAATAAGAGAACTGCTATGTGAACAGTCCGCATGCCTACATATACTATAATCTATAGATTCTAGTTGACCAACATTTTTTTTCTCTAGGTATCTTAAGAAATGTCTTAAGTCTGTACCACAGTTTCTTAAATTTTGCTAATGTTTTTGACAGTACTGCCACTTCAGGAAAGCTGGTCTAGTCCTCCATCACCTTTTCAGTGAAAAAATACTTTTCATGTTTACTCTGAGTAACATAATATGTATCCTCAAGTTGTGTCATCTTGTCTTCATAAATTATTATTTAAGGATGGTATCCGCTTGATCTATGCAGATGTCCTTGAGAAACATAAATGTTTTTTAATCATGTCTCCTGATCGCCATCTTTTAAGAGTACCTTAACATATTGTCTGCTGTGACCTTGGTTCCTACCTGGATCAGGATACAGCTACAGAGCAATATCTTGATGAGCCGTCCAGTGATGGTTAAAGCTGAATCATTCTAAAATATCTACTGGGAATCTACATATATTTCTTTTGGTGTCTGACTGAATGTGCATATTTATCTTCATCTGGTATTGTATTGCCCCTTGTACATTACATTCCTCTTCTGGTAAATTAGGTCCCGCAACTTCCATTTATCTCTGTTTCCCACAATTCATCTGTCCTATATATAGTCCCTTTATCTTATTCCATGTCACAGAGCCACTCAGCCCCTACTGGTACATCACCATTAATTTGTCTTCTAGTATCCAAGTGATTTCTTCCTTTATTATAAATGCTTGTCATCTATCCATTCTAACTGAACCTTTCTTTCCTGAATAAGCACTATTCAAATGTATTATATCACAACAATCTTGCTGCAAAAACTGTCTTCTTTTACTTCAGCCAAATGCAAATTTCTGTTTTCCAAACTCTTCTGCAGCTGTTTAGGGATGTTTTATTTAATGTTTTTGCAATGATGGAAACTCCTGTTCATTCCCCTCTGTCTCTACTCCCACTCACCCATATTGTATACTAACTGCACCAATCTAGCCTGAACTTATATCCCAGTTTACCATCCCTGTAAGTCCTTCCCACATTAATATTTTACTATGTTTTCCTTTAACATCCTGCATCTCTCTCCCACTAATTTCTTAAGATCTTTTTTTTTACCTTACCATTCTTTGACCATCAAACTCTTTAATACTAAAGACCAATTTGATTTTTCTAACCTAACATCTTATATCACTTAACTGAGGGAGAATTGCCTTTTAGAACTCCATTCACATGTTTGATAGAGAGGTGGTGATATGTGTATGTCAAACAGTGTGAAAGTATTGTCCGTGCTGATTTGAATTGTTCAAAATTACCTTGCTCTCCTCTATTGATTAGGAACCACTGTACAAATTCTACTAAGCTGGGACCATCCAAGGAGGTTCTCCAGCATCTTTTACACTGACTAGGGTTTGTGTGCATGCCCTGGCAGGTGTAGCAAATCATGAAATCCCCTTGTGTTAGGGCCACAAGACCTGGCCATCTACTAGGTGGTTGGGTGAACCAGCATCTACCACTTACAGCATTTCCTTCCAGCTGACTTATCTAACTCCACGATTCCCTTATTAAACCTAAAGTTACAGGTTACTTTCTCCACCTTTATAACTTACCTGTTTCTATTTAACCAACTACCTTTAACTCGTATAATTACTCTCTATGCTTCTGAGTCACAAACGGGCAATTTCCTTTAGTACATGGAAGGAAAGTTTAGTGCAGAGGACTAAAGGTTATCTCTCACCCTATAGTGCTGGAAGTGATCCATCTGTCTTCTTCTATCCAGTCATTTATCACGTCTACTAAGATGAGCCAGAAAATATGCACTTGTACCTATTGGGTTTAGCTGGATTAAAAAAAATAAGACACAAAATGAAACAGTTGCTTATTTTAATATTGTGCCATGCTAAGAAATAAAATATAGTATACCTTTTGACAGAAAATGGTTGATTAGTATATATTTTTCAAAGTAATCATCCTACAGTTTGGCACCAAATGTGCAGATATCAAATCATTTGCTATCCACTGTTTTCTCTGGGGACATGCTTTGATTGCTCACGATGAAGATCTAACAATATAAAATGTATACTCAGAGTGACAATTTTCATACAAACATTTAGTGGTAAATGTACATTAATAATTTTGCCTTTCAAAAATACATTGAATTGCAAGTTATGTTATTGAAAATCAAACCATACTGCTTGATCACAGGTGAGCTGTGGGACAGTACTTGATTAGAGTTAGTAAAGGCTCTCCAGACTTTACACAGTGGCTTGTAGAAAAACAGTGTCAGTGTAGTTATGCAGTAGTAATAGGATTGGAGTACTGCAGTGTTGTTACACCACTCAGTCCTTCATGAGGTGTAATACCTTAGAATGTAAAAATTTATGATTGTGTTTGAGGCCTGCACATCTGGAAATTTACCTCATCAACAAAGCTTGAGAGGGGCATCTTGACATCCTCATTGAGAACACATAACAAAAAGGATTATGCTCAGAGATATCCGTGTTGATAATAGGACATAAGGGATTCAGGGATATGTCAAATTTGGCTAGTTGCTTCAAGGTTTGCACTAAACTTGTTTGCTAGTACATTGGTACAGTCTAGTTAGTCAAAGTGGGCAGCCCTGTTAAGATAAGTCCTGACAGTTACTGGCTATTTTTCCTTAGTTTCAAAACATAGCTAAAGAAGAAAGTAGTTATCTTTAGTTACAGACAACAGCCTAAGTACGTGGATCACTTTACTATTCCTAACAGTATTTTTATTCTAGTAATCCTGCACATATTCGTCACGAGGTTGAGACTTTGTAGTCACTGTATGATACTCTCCAAATACTCTCCATAAACAGAATACACTCAACCTCTCACTGAAATGACAAAACAATTTTATACATAACTGCTGCCTGTACAATCCACACTAAGTTGCATGTGGGCTTTCTTTTTAGTAAGTTCCAGCTCTGTAAAATCATTGAATGTATAAATGTAAATACTGTTTGTGTATAAATGTAAATAGAAATGTAAGTACACTGTGTTTAACTTGAACTTAGTATAATGCAATGTAAGCAAATGGAGTTTTTCTCCCTGGGCCTCTGCTGAAAAGGGGTATTACTCAGTCGGACATTCCTGGTAAACAAAGACAAATAAATAAGTTATCTCTTTATACTAACTACCCTTCTTACAAGGAGTTTTTGATCTGCTGTAATTTAAGAATTATCGTCTTCTTGTAAAATTAATTATGTTGCTGGATAAAGTGATTCATGCTAGCCACCATGGTGATTTGTTTTTGAATTTCCCATTGCATTTTGTTCTGGTCAGAGCTGTTAATTGTATGTATTTTTCTAAGTGGCCATAGGACTCCTTTGTAAAGCTGATTACTTTATCAGCATCCAAGCAGAAGCTGTCATAAATTAATTTTGAGATTTTGTCATAGAATTGGAAGAGGTTCACCCATTTCAAGTCCTTGAATTTAAGAGATATTGGTTTCAGGGACTTTGGAGATTTTAAAGGCAAATATCACAAGTTTATTGCCCAGCTTAACTGAAGAAGGGGTGCCAGAGATTAGTACATGTAGAGACTGTATTCATAAGGATCAGATCTAGAATATTATGTCCTGTTGTGGATTTATGCTTATCTGTTCCAGAGATTTCTTCATAAGTCCAAGAAGTTCTGAGCATGCCATACATTGGAAGTATAGGTGCTCCAGTTAATTATAGAGTAGTAAAAATCTCACAAAATAATGAAGTTCTTGTTAACAGGGAGCTCTTTGAATAATTTTGAAGATTATATCATGATCATCTGGGGACATGGAGGGTATCCTGTACCAGGCCATAAGTTGGTAGCTTGTCTTATTTATGGTGATCTGGAGTTCTGTGGGATCTGCTTGTTGGTCTCTTGGTATCTAGAGGTTGTGTGATTGACAAAAATGTATATACCACTGTATTTGCCATCAGACTTAAGGTATGGTAGGCAAAAAATGACAAGAAGAGAGTGTGTTCATTATATTTAAAGCAAGTCACAGTAATTACACATACATGGATATGCTCCAAATGCAGGAGAGCTTCAGCATCTGGCAATTTGTTGCTTAAACTTCTGACATTCCACAGAGTCATCTTAATGTGGTCCAAATTTGATCTGATAAATTTTCTACATTGGGATGTCATTATCTGGTATTTGCCTGAAAAAGGCGCAATGTGGCAAACCAAGTATTTAGCTAGTATGTAGAAGTTTTTGAATGAGAGGTCCAGATCATCCCTTGTAAAGCATTTTGAATTATAAATCATCTCATCCCATGCTGACACATACTAGATCCCCAGAGAATGATGCCAACTCTTCAGCCAATTTTTAAAACCAATTATCTTTTTCTTTGTTCCTTGACCTTTCATTGATGAAGGAAATATTCCACTCAAGATGAGGACCATGCCTGCATTTGTCATATGCACGGGAAGTTCTAATATGTCTCTTTGCATGTCCCTTAGGGTTTTGCTTTCCAGGTCATTCACTCCCACGTGGGTCAACATCATGTTATAGTAATATTTGCCCTGGGACAGCATCTTTAGGACCCTTCTAACATTTGAGATTTAGGTACCAAAAAGGTAACAGACTGCAACCCTATGCTCCTCCACCCTTGTGAGTGGAGTGTCAGTATGCCTAACAAGTGAGTTACCATTCACTAGACAGGTTTGTTAGTAAATGATTTAACTGTATAAGACTGGGTGCAGTTTGACTATTGGAAAAAATTCTGTAGGTGTGAATGGAAGATGAGATGAGTTGGAGAATATTGGCTGAGACCTATTTATACTAGTTCTGGAAGGCATTGACAGACATTTTTAATGGTCTCAGGTTATGACATTTTAATGTAATCTTGGTGAGAATGTGATGGAAGTGAGAATGAGGATATGAGTGCATGTTCTTCACTGTGCATTGCTTTAAGTGAGAGGGATGCTGCTAAATTAGTTAAATACTTGCATATTCGGGAAAGTCCAACTGGGTAGGAACAATAAAATATTTTAAGAACAATAATTTTACAGTCTTTAAAATTAATACAAAAAACAACTACAGTTCAAATAATTATATCAAGTTAGACATAATACGAAAACATTGGTTAAGAACAGATACAAGTTATATGAAAATGAGTTAACAGTTAGAGAAAGTTTAGCCAGTTTATTGAGAAATGGAAGGTAAGTTAGTATAATACAAACAGGAATTGTAATACAAAGTAAGAGAAAAGCAGGCTTATGGTATATTTAGAGGGGTCTACTTCAGAAGACTGACAAACCAAAAGACCGAGTCCCAGAAGACTGAAAATTCAAAATAAAGAACGCATTTTAATGTAGGGGGCAAGCCTCCCTGCACCCCTCATGTGCTGCACTCCCCATACCCCCCTGCTAATTATATAAACTCCAAGATCGCACAACAGTGGAGAAGGGGCAAATTCCATCATTCAGTATTTTTAATTTTCAGCCTTTTGGTATTCAGTCTTTTGGTTTTTCAGTCTTCTGAAGTAGACCCATTTAGAGAGAAAGCCAAGGGAGAGAAATTGGCAGAAGTAAGGAAGTGAGTGAAGAAGGGAGAGTAAAGAGTTTTAAGGTATGAAGATGTATTTATTCACCTTTAGGGAAATAGCTTATCCTGGTGTTGAGGAAGAACAGAGCCAGCTTTTGGCTAGAAAGCCTTTCAGAATTGTTTTGAAGGATGGGAGGAAGGGTATTGACCTGATGGATAGCGAGAAGACATTCCAGGCCTTAACAACATGGTGCAAGTACAGACAATGCCCCGGAGATTTGACAGGTTTATGAAGAGACAGGAGTTTTTGGCAACTAAATTATAATGACTGACCAGGAACATATTTGTGTAGAATGTTATTTAGTGCTGGACAAGTAGTTGGATTCTGTTATAGGTAGTAAGAAGCTGTGTTTATGTTAAACAGTCGGGTAGTTCTAATCAATTTAGGCTTTTTAGTGCTATACAGTGGTGGGTTCTAGAAGGGGTATTTGCTGCAAATTTCTTAACTTTGTTACAGCATTGTTCAAGTTTTGATTTTGGTGATGCCTGAACGTTTGTAAGAATGGGAGCACCATAAGAAGAGTGGGGAGGAGATAAGTAGAGGCAAGTGTAGCTTTAGTTGGGTCGGTGCAAAAATTGTTTTGCTCTGTAACGCATCCCTAGTTTTTGATGAGTTTAGCTTATACAATTTTGTATTTACAGGTCAAATTTAAGATTATTATCCACTATCACCACTAAATATTTGCTATCAGAAGTAACTTGCATTATCAATAGAGAGAACTTTACATTTTGTTTTTTCATGGGACAGGATTTGGTTGCGCATGAGTTTTGAGTTACAAAGCCTTGTTTCTGTCACTGTTAAAACTTCCTGAGTATTATTTGGAGGTGTGCCATGTTGTCATATGTGCAAACGAGTGTGGCGTCATCTGCGTACTGTATTAAGGAAGCCTGTTGTGTGGATGTGTGGAGGGTGTTGATGAGAATGTTAAATAAGTAACCTTGTCGTACACCAGTGGTAACTGAGAGGCATGAAAAGATGGTGAAATGCCATTTTCCTGCTTGATACCTATTGAATAGGTGGCTTTTGAAGCATAGAAGGGTGGGCTGAGAGAGACCTAATGAGAACATTCAAAGCAGAAGTTTGTTGTGACAAACTGCATTGAAGGCTTAAGACAAATCTAGAAAAAGAGAGAAGACTAGTTTGTCATTATCTCTAGCTTTATTGACTATCTATATAGGTTAGAAGTGCAGTGTTAATACTTTGTAATACTCTAGGAAGGATGGAAGCCATACTGAGAGATAGGAGTTCTTCTTGCAGGAGATAGTTTAGCAATTGTTTTAGAATACATTTTTGAAGTTTTTATTTGGGGGGGGTGGGATAAGATTGATTTAGGCCTAAAGTTAGGAAAGTCTGTTGAATTGCCTCCTTTATGCAAAGGGATAATGTGTGACTTTTTCCAGAGAGAGGGAATGTGTCATTCCTGGATTGACCTATTTATAAGGATTGAGGCAAGGTGTACAATGCTATTGGCTGCTTTTTAAGGTACTCACTTGGAAGTTCATCAGCTGGTATGGATTGAGTCTGTTTAAAAGTAGTTTTATAAAAGATGTGGGCACAGGCTTGAAGGTGAATGTGGATGTGGAGAAACATGGCTGCTGGGCAAGATTATGATTAAATGTTGGAGAATCCTTGGTTAAAGATGCTATACTATCTATGAAGTAAGAGTTGAATTGTTTCGAATGATGAGTTATTGGGAGAGGCGTTAGGGTTGAATTTATGGCTGGGATGCAAGCTTTCTTTAATGGCTAAACGGATTTTTTTTGGATTGTGTTTACATTATTCTGAAAGTTATTATAGTATTTTTTTGTCTTCATTAATTTGCTTTTTAGTAAGACTGTGACATATTTTGAAGTTTTCAAGACATTGTGGTGTTTTATATTTTTGCCATTCTTCCCATACCATTTATCTATCCTGCATTACCATTCTACTTTTTTGGACAGCCAAATTACATTATTTGTTTTTTGACTCTTCCTTATAGGAGGTGCAAGGCTATTTGGGATAATCAGGAAAGTTGTACTGAATTTATTTACACCCTCGGGTCAGATTATAACAGAGAGTAATCAGTTTATAGCCAAAAACAAATCAATTAGATACAAAGCAATTAGCAGAGAGGTACCAGGTAGAAAAGGTTTTCTATCATTTCCTGAATGCAGAAATCTGTTCATAGGTTCATAGGTTCATAGATGTGTACTAGGCTAATAGCCCTGGAGCCTTTACAAGCCTAGCCCATAGAAGTGCCCTGGCATTGGGTTGCCCAACATTAGTTCCCATTGCCTCTATCAAGTAGAGCCATTGGAGTGATCCTCGCAGTGAACTTTCTATTTCCCGTCCACTCATCAAAATTTCTCTTGAAGAGGGCCAGTGAGGTGCCCTGCTTGACATGTATGGGAAGTCTCTTACAGAGTATGGGCAGTCTCTGGGCTATGATCCTGTCCCTTCAGCATGTTCTGTTGATTGTGGCAATGAGGTTGATGTCTGTGGAGTGCGTGGTGCAGAGTGATTGGGATTTCTTTAGCTGTAGCATTTCTAACAAATCTGGGTCAGACATGGCTTTGTAAGTCAAGCAGAAATGGCTTTGTAAGTCAAGCAGAAATCACCTATTACTAGACGATATGAGACAGAGAATAGCTGGAGTTTTTTTAGTCTGGCCATGTATGACATGTGTTTAAGGCCTAGGATCCTCTTCATGAGGTACTTTTGTGGCCTTTCCAGCTGTTGCATGTGTCTAATGAGATACATGCCAATTGGGGCATTATAATCGATGATTGGTCTAATGAGGGAAGAATAAAGAGAAATGATGACCTCTTTCTTCCTGGATGCAAAACCCTTGGTAATGAGATGTGCCACATAAAAGAACTTTCGGACCACAGTGGCAACGTGGTGGTCAAAGGAGAGGTTGCTATCAACCTTTGTCCCCAGATCTCTTATAATGCCTTCAGTATTCAGTGGGCTCCCATTGATGTGGTAATTAATGGGAATTCAGTTTTTCCCAAAGGGGATGCCAATGCATTTTTTGGCATTAAACTTAAGGCCATGGTTTCAACCCCAGTCATTGGTCTCAGTGAGGCCTTTCGGTAGGATTTCTACATCACATGGGGAGTTAATAATCGCCCCCAGCTTATAGTCATCTGTGAACTTGGTCAGCCAGAGTCCCTCCATGTTGGCCTGGACTTCTGAGAAGTAGATGCCAAACAGGAGAAGACCCAGGACTGATCCCTGTGGGACTCCACTTGTGACTGGTCGGCAGTCTGACTTGGAGTCTGCTACTTTCACACTGTGGGTTCTATCTGTGAGTCAATATGCAACCCACCTAGTGATATAGGGGTTGATGCCTAGTTTGGTGAGTTTATCTATAATTCCTGAGTGGGGAATGGGATCAAAGGCCTTGGCCAGATCGAGATAGGCTGTTAGCCAGGAAGGCTAAGTAACTGACATATACAGTGTGATCTACTGGTCAACAGAAAGGAGAGTGATCAGGTTAGAAATGGTCCTTAGAATGGAACTGGCACATATATAGTGTAAACTGCTGGTGAAGTGAAAAGACAATGGCCAACTTAATAAGAGGTCCTTAGAGTGCAAGGACTGCTCTTTGAAGTGGGGGTGGGGCAGTGTTAAAGCCAGTTTCCAGAAGAGATTGGTATTTGACAAGTTGAAGTTAATACACAGCAAGGTTCTTCAAGTTAAATGTGCTTACATTATACAAAGACAGAGCTCCTGCAGTATCGGGATCAGATGTATTGACCACAGGCTCTAAAAAGAAAGAAAAGAGAAAACTTCTTCTAAAATGTCATATTATATGGAGTCAATAATGTTAATACTTAATATAAAATATTATTTTTATAATTTCAATGAAAATATAATGCTCATTATACTTTTATTATGCAAGAATTTGTTATCAATGAATGTAATGCAGTTCCTACACTGCCTGAGGACAAGAAGAAGTTAGAGATGGACAACAGATGGGAAACACTGTCTGACTTTCCATAATTTCAAGTGTTTTCAACTATTAGACAGAGAAGTGCACGTGTAAAATAAATGCAACCAAGTATCTTAATTTTAATTTAAATTTTGGATACTTACATTGACTAAACTATTTGTAGAGACTAGATAGGTTAATTCTAGTTTGTGGAGCAGTTCACAAACTAAACTTAAGGAGTAGGTGGTTTTGTTGGGGAAGTACACGAGGAATGTGCATTACTATTTAGTATTAAGTTGAAGGAAGAAAGCAATTAATGGGCTTGAGAGCTGGAGACGGCAATGGATCACTTTAATAAATGTAGTTACCCATGTTCCAGTACCACCCTCCACTAATGGCCAGTGCTTATTGGCAGACAGAGCAGTGACACTGTTCTACAAACAGAGGGGTGGGGCTAGTCACAATTAGTGGAGCAGCAGTTCAGTGGATCTAATACTGAAACATACCAAAGGTTGAGGGAGACCCACTTATGGATGCAGAGGACAAACTCAATTTTTTTTGACGAATAGTACAGATACTAGACAAATATCAGATAAAATCATCTGAGCCTACAGAGTGCACATTGCAACAATGCTGCTTGTAGTGCAACCCAAGGTGGGAATGTCAAATTTAAAGAAGGTGCCAAAGATTAAAAAAAAAAAAAAAAAAAAAAGCTCTCAGAACTCAACAGCCAATAACATTTACATTTACAAACTGCCTCCAAGCAATCAACACTTGTGATCTAGACTGGCTGTCTATTTTCTCATCAGAGGGAAAAACAAAATTTAATTCTAACAGTGATATCACTTCAATAGTAAATATACAGTGCAACTAAGAAAAGGAATTTCTCAAAATAAGAGTTTAAGCACTTAAACCAAGTTCTAAGCAAAAGACAATTTATATAAAGAAGTGTAACAGTAAAGTAGATGGCAGGGTCAAATAAATTGCTCAAACAATTAAAAGCCTAGATTTCTATAACAGTTGTAAAACTAAATGAAAATTGGGCCTATATTAATTCATTGAAGGTTCAATTCAGCAAAGCCTTTCTTCATTGAACCCTAACTATCACACATTAATTTCAGCGAATGTTCATGTCCACAAAAAAAATATTTAGGGAAAGAAAGCAGTTGGCCAGCAGCACAAATTTGCCCTTTTCCCACTATAGTGCAATCTTGGCATTGGTATATATAGTTAAGAGGGGTTGGGGGGCAAAGCTCCCCACTTTAGTGGGTTTTACATACTGTGGTGTCTGTCCCACTATTGTTTTGGCCAAGGTCTTAGTTTCCCTGTTTTTGTTTTCATTGAGAATGTTCACTGAAATGAACATTCAACAGTTAAGGATTGATAAAGAAAGGCTTGCCGAACTGAACCTTCGCTGAATTTATATAAACCCATGAAAATGTTGTGCATTCCAGTTCTGTAAGCAGTCAGCAGTTAAAGGTGTAGCTAAGTGCAATATAACCAAATGGAGTAGATGTATAGAAGATATGACTGTGTGAGAGATAAGGGCTGCAAAGAATAGGTAAAAACGCAAAAAAGTGAAATGTAGAGCAGTGAGCATAAGCATTTGCATTAATACACTAAGACTAGGAGGTAGGCTGCTCTTGACAAAAAAAAGAAGTTCTTAGTCAGATAAGAGAAAGAGCTGGAATATATGTTGTCAGACAAAACCAGACCCAGGACTGGGTGACCCATGGCCCACCACAACATCTGCAGCAGGTACTGTGTGTGCAATGTCCTAGTCAGGTTAGTTAATTATCCTGCTTAGGCTCAAACCCTGTACCTTAGCTATGAGAGAGAAGAGACGTAATCCTCCACACCAACTATCAGACTGCTCACTTAGCTTTCAGATTTGATTGAAATGTACTGAAATGGGTCATTTTGTCTTTTATTGCTTCATACATTTTGTTTCACTGCTTAATGGAAAAAAAAACTTCAAAACTGCAGGAGTGGTTTTTCAAGGGATGTGAGTTTCAAGGGAAGAGAAATTTACTGTTGCTCATGTAAGTCTGTCTTTAATGTGCAACTGTTTTATTTTGCAAATGGCCATTAGTGGTTGTGCTGTAGAATTTGTATGCAGTTATTCACACAACAGGGAGCATATTAGCCTTTGATGTGGAAGGATGTTGTTTCTACTCTCACACCATGTAACTGAATTGCTAATACTGCAATGTACCTAATCATCCTTTAGATGAGTTTTTAAACTAAGGCCCCAGTGCCTTGGCCAAACAGTATAAATGCACCAAGGGTCTTCCCTGCAAAAAATGCTCTTAGCCTAGTGGGACTAACCTGGCCAACAAAGGATATCTAAATTAAGTCCATATCTCTGCCTTCATTTCAAAACTAAACAACAAAAGTATACACACTGACAGCTTTGAGCAGTGTTTAGGGTAATGGGGGGGGGGGGTAATGCAATATCAGAATGGCTGGGGGAGCTTGTGTCCAATCCCTTGCCTAGGGGTCCATTTAACCATGATCTGGTTCTAGAAACAGGTCTATGAATATGTGTGAGTGGAACTCATCAAGGTTAGTAGTGACATAAAATGGGAGAATTGCAATAATGTAGTGGTTCAGTTTTCAATGCCTTTTGGTCGCATATAATATATTATATAATATATTCCATGTAGTGGCAACAAGCTTGTTGGAACTTGTTCTGCTAGGTTTCAGCTATGTTTGGATCTGTATTAGTTTCAAAGCACCATCACCTTAGGAGCAGAGCCAAGATGACACTAGCTATCAGACTCAGGGCTGTGCATCAAGTGAAATATAAGGTTTTATGTGCATATGTATACTACTGTATATATATATATATATATATATATATATATATATATATATATATAGCTATCTATATATATATATATATATATATATATATATACACACAGATATTGGAAGATAAGCATTGATGTTCACTCATATCCTACAGCAAGACAAAGTGACAGATTTTGTTTTACATAACTTGCAGCTCCCTTTGATGGTATCCAAGTAAAGAGTGAATGTTAAGTTGTCTCTCTCGCCTTCATTCTTGCTGGTTGTGTTCAGATCCAACCCTCGGCTCCGACTCGGCCATTTTCTAAAGCTACTTACTGGCTCGAGGCCTCCCTATATCCCACAATGCCTGTTGCTAGACCCCCATATCTTGTTTGCCGCTTCAGCTACGAGGTTGCGCTTCGCTGGCTCAGGTCGTATTAATCTTTTGCATTTTTAGTAGTTTAACTGTTGTGTATATTTTTCGAATATTTTTGTTAATCAGAGTAGTACTGTAGACTATTAGGTTTCCCTGTGTTTTCTGACCCTTAGGAAACTCGTTTTTACTTAGAGAGTTTCTCCCCCCCCCCCCAGCACCCTAAGTAGGCCGTTTAAGTTAGAGGCTATCCCCTTCTCTTTTACATTGTTTCAGTAGGAAGTAGTGTTTAGCCTTTGTAGTCTAAATTCATAGTCTCTTAGTTTTAGTTTGTATAGTTACCTAAAATTTTTTATGTGAAGGTGTGGGACTAGTGTGTGTGTGTGTTAGTGTGTGTGTTTTTTGTGCACTAGTCAAAAATTTCATCCATCGGTATTCCTTTTATTTTATAACATGTCAAAGGATACCAAGGTATCAGGGTTCAAGAAGTGTGACTCGTGCTGTCAGAAAATGTCTCTGACAGACGGTCACACTTCTTGTGTTTATTGTTTGGGTTCCCTACACCTGCAGGACTCTTGCTCGGCATGCCATGCCTTTAGTCCGAGAGTCCTGCATGAGCGTAGGAACAAGTTAATTCTCAGGGGTTTATTAAAACCGGAGGGATCTCCGGCAAAGTCTCAGCCAGCTAAAACCCCTAAGCCCACCAAGCCATCGGCTCCCAGTATGGAACCGTCACCAGGTGGAGCATCTGCTTCAATTTCGTTTCCAGCTGGGACCAAAGTATCAAAATCTCTCTTGGCTCTGACCTTGGTGTCGGAGCTGTCAGGGAGAAGTAAGCTATCCAGATCACCATCCCTGGAGTCGATTCGCTCGGCTCTGGGATCACCTTTGTTACAGTCCGAACGGTGACATAGGTCCCACTCTTCTCCGTCCTCGAGGCTGTCTGATCATGACTTGGAGAGAGTGGTTAGTAGACTCCTCAAATCGCAGGCCCTGGCTAAAATGTTAACTAGCCCTCCTCATCAGACTGTGGCTGCTCCCCTTTCTGAAGTAGTTCCTCCTCCGACTCCTCCTGTCAGTTCAGAGCCAGAACTTATTGGGGCTCAGATCCTGGAAATGTCAGCGCCGATGCTTCCCCTTTCGGCTCCTTCGTCGGCTCCGATTTCTTCAATGGTTCTGTCCTTGGAGGGATCTTGGTGCCGAGACTCCCTCGTCAGCTCCAAGGGGGCTAGTGGCATCGGACCCTTGTCCAACCCCGTTCTCCCTCTCGGAGCTTTGGCGCAGGTAAGCTAGGCTCCTACATCAGCCTTGGAGCCGTCCCTTTCGGTGCTGGAGAGGATTCCCGTCTCCTCGGAGTGGGGGCCCTCTTTTGTGCCAGACAGGGGCGCCTTGAAGGTCATGAGGAGCATGCTGACTTCTGAGTCTGCACCTCGATCAGCCCCTTCAGCTCCTCCCCCCAGGGTGCCTGCTTCAGTCTCTGCCCCTCCTCCAGACCCCAAGCGAGGGGATCAAATGATCCAGGTCACCTCACTGGGTGTATCTTCCTCTTCTTGAGATTTCAGAGGAGCCCCCTCGAAAGAGGAAATGTAAGAGGAAACATGTTGACTCCCCAGAGTCGGTCACGTCAGATACTGACTTGGAGGATTCTGAAGGGTCCCCAAGATCCCCCTCTGAAGATGTCTCTTTCTCAGACATCCTTGAGATCCTTAAGCAGAGGGGGAACTGGTCTGCCCTTAACCCTTCTGAGGACGAGTCGGTATACTTGGATGCATTTGGTTCTCACCCCTCCACCTCCTGGGTGTCTCCGCCTTTCGATCCATTAATAGAAGTGGTGGCTCGGAAGGCGTGGTCAGCTCTGGACACACTGGAACCAACCCCTCACAGGCCCACTAAGTTTATCACGGCCCCCCCAAGATAAACAGTTTCTGACAAAGGGTGTCCCCATTGATGCCATGGTGGTAGCAGCTGCCACAAAAAAGGAGTTGGCTGACACTTCTGTACCTGTCCATCCCCCTAACAAAGAGTCTAGGACAATGGATAGATACGGGAAGTGGATGTTTTCCTCAGCGACCTTCTCCATGCGGTCACTGAATTATTTGTGCCACTTCACCCGTCTTTAGAGGGATCTCCTCAAGGAGCTAGGAGATACCCTGCAAGATCCATCAGCTGCGGGGGCTCAAGACAAGATAAACTCCCAGCTGGCGACTCTTAATTCTATCGTTAACTCCTCCATGCAGCTCATTTCGTATGCGGCTGATGGGGCGAGTAGAGCCGCAGGCACATGCATGGCTTTGAGAAGGCATGCCTGGATACTGTTTTGTAACTTCCCTGATCCCTTCAAAGTGTCTTTCACCAACACCCCTTTTGATGGTTCGGCTCTGTTTGGACCTCAGGTGAAAGATACACTTACCAGGTGTGAGCAGGAAGGCAAGACTCTCTCTGCCATTGGAGTCCATTTTTCCACTCCCTCTAGACCATACTTTAAGGGTCAGAAGAGTGGGAAGATGTGGTTCTGGAAACCCCAGGGAGCCGTGCCTGACACACATGGTGAGTTTCCCTCCAGAGGCAGAGGAGGGAACAACAATAGACGCCACCCGTGGGGCAGAGGGGGTCCGCAGAATCAGGGCAGCAGAGAATCTTTCTCTGACAAGCCCTTCCAGCACCCCTGAGGGGCTGCCCGGCTGTCCGCCTTTGGAGGCAGTTGGGGGAAGGTTGTCTCTATACCCAGAAGCCTGGTGTCTCATCACTCGAGACAGATGGGTACAGTCTATCATATCCGTTGGTTACAAAATCCCATTTGTCCACACTCCCTCAAAATCAAACAACCCCATCCCAGATGTTCCACCCAGTCTAAGGGAACAGGCAGTACAAGAAATTTCAAGACTGCTAAAAAAACGGGCCATCCAACAAGTCCCAGCAGACCAGCAAGGATCCAGAATTTACTCAAAGTTCTTTTTAGTACCGAAGAAGACAGGGGAATGGAGACACATTTTGGATCTCAGCAGACTAAACAAGTCTGTTCAAAGAACGAAGTTCCGGATGGTCATGCTTCAGTCCATTCTACCCTTTTTCAGTCAGGACAATTGGATGTGCTCCATAGATCTTCAGGATGCGTATTACCACATCAAAATGGACAGGCGATCCAGAAGGTTTCTCCACTTCCGGCTGGGAGCCAGTCATTACCAGTTCAGAGCCCTGCCCTTTGGTCTCACCACAGCCCCAAGGGTGTTCACCAAATACATGGCAGTGGTTACCACTCACCTGAGACTGCAAGGATTTCAGGTGTTTCCATATCTAGATGACTGGCTCCTTATTGCTACCACCAGACATCAATTGCTAAGAGCCAGGGATTATACCATCCAAACATGCTCCAACCTAGGTATCTCAATAAATTTCGAAAAGTCTGCATTGTCACCTTGTCAGTCCTTAACCTTTATAGGCGCAAGATTAAATACGAAATATCTGTCTGCAAGGCTTCCAGTAGACAGAGTGGCAGACATTTGCCGACATGTACAGGTATTATTAGGATGCAGAAAGATTCAGGCCAGATTCGTCCTAAAAACCTTAGGTCTCATGGCAGCAGCGATCATATTAGTTCCCCTGGCTCATTTTCACATGAGGATTCTCCAGTGGATGCTTTTCACCCAATGGTCCTTTCAACAACTTCCTTTGTCTCACAAGATAATAATCACACAATCATGCAAAGACCACTTGGCTTGGTGGATGGTCTCTCCATCAGTACCCCAGGGCAGACCATTTGTCCTTCCTCCTCCAGTTGCCACGGTGACCACGGATGCCTCCCTTATTGGGTGGGGGGGGCATTTTCAGGGCAGGACTGTCCAGGGCACCTGGCAACCCCACGAGTACCACTTGCACATAAACGTCTTGGAGATGAGGGCGGTGCTTTTAGCGTTGCAAGCTCTTCAGAACTCTCTACCCACTGGGACCATTGCAATTCAGACAGACAATATGTCTGTAGTGTGGTACATCAACAAGCAGGGCGGAACCAAGTCATATCCCTTATGTCGAGAAGCACTCAGGCTATGGCAGTGGGCGATCTCCTCTCACCGGTTTCTGATGGCAATGAACATCCCTGGGAAGTCCAACGTCATAGCAGACAGGCTAAGCAGAGCTATTCTCATGCCTCATGAATGGTCTCTCAACCGGACAGTAGCGGACAGAATCTTCCGCAAATGAGGTCAGCCTTGCTGCGGCCTTTTCGCAACTCCTCTCAACAGCAAGTGCGACAGTTTCTTCACTCTCTTCCCTCTTCCCAGACACTCCCCCAGAGATGCTGTAGTTCACGATTGGCCCCAGGGACTTCTATATGCATTCCCACCCTTTCCACTAATTCCCAAACTAATTCAGAAAGCTACCATGCTGGGTTGCAGGATGATCCTCATTGCCTCCTACTGGCCTCGACAAATCTGGTTCCCATTCCTGCATCATCACCTTCTAGAGCAGCCTTGGAATCTGGACCCAGTTCCGGACCTCCTGATCCATCAGTCAGGCAGGCTGCATCAGTCTCTTCAGTCTCTCAACCTCACTGCTTGATTGCTCCACTTCCAACTTTAGCCAGGTTTCCCAGTATTTCCAATTCAGTGCGTGAGATTATCCTTTCCTCACACAAACCTACAACCAGGAAGACTTATGCTAGTAAGTGGAAACGTTTCTCTTCCTGGGCAGAGGCTAGAAATATAGATCCCTTCATGGCCCCTGTCCATAATGTTCTGGACTTCTTAGCAGAACTTTTTCAAGCGGGCTCCTCGTCGGCCACCATTAGAGTTCAATTAGCGGCAATCTCTAATTTCCATACGGGCCTGTCAGAAACCAGCATCATGTCCCATAAGTTTTGCAAAGCCTTTCTGAAAGGAACAATCTTGCTCAGGCCTCCAGTGAAAGATCCCCCGCCTCTGTGGGACTTAAATTTGATACTAGCTTCCTTGATACTTCCTCCCTTTGAACCGGCAGCTTCCTGTCCCTTGAAATTGCTTACTTGGAAAACCCTCTTTTTGGTGACCATTACTTCAGCTAGGAGAGTTTCTGAACTTAAAGCCCTTTGTGTTCATCCTCCTTATCTAGTTTTCCATAAGGATAGAGTTTCACTCAGGACTAATCCTTCGTTCCTTCCTAAGGTCCCCTCCAAGAACAATTTGAATCAATCCATCGATCTGCCAGTCTTTTTTCCAAATTATTCCAACAAAGCTGAACACAAATTACACCAGATGGAGGTTCATAGGCAATTACGTTTCTATTTGCATAGGACTGAGCAAATAAGGAAATCAGACCAACTCTTCCTGTCCTATGCGGAGGGTAAGCAAGGTCGACCAGTGTCTAAAATAACCTTATCCAGGTGGTTGTCCTCTATTATTACCCTTATTTATCAGTTGAGGCATAAAGAACTCCCTGCTAAACCTAAAGGCCACTCTACTAGGGCTTTAGCTACGTCGGTAGCCTTTCAAGCAAGACTACCAATGGAAGCCATTTGTGCAGCAGCCACATGGGCCACCCCTCATACCTTCATTTCACATTATAAATTGGATGTGGCCTCTAGGAGTAGAGCTGATTTTGGTTTCACTGTGCTCAAGAGTCTGTTCCGATGAGCCACCCAGGACTAAAGTGCTAGGGATGCTGTCCCAACCAGCAAGAATGAAGGCGAGAGAGACAACTTAACATTAAGAAGTTATGTACCTACCATAATATTCCATGTTAGTTGTCTTCTTCTCGCCTTCTTTCTTGCATCCCATTCTCCATCCCCCTAGCCTAGATGGACCGAGAAGAGTCTTCCTACGAGTCTTGTCACTGGCTAAGTCTTTACCGTTTTATGTCCTCTACCTTTTTTTCTTCAGTCCTCTAGCTGAAGTCTTGCTTTTGGGACAGTTGTCCCCTTGTATTATTTTGGTGTTAGGTCTTCCAAACGAGATCTGGGGGTCTAGCACCAGGCATTGTGGGATATAGGGAGGCCTCGAGCCAGTAAGTAGCACTCAAGCTTTAGAAAATGGCTTGAGTCGGAGCCGAGGGTCGGCTCCGAACCCAACCAGCAAGAAAGAAGGCGAGAAGAAGGCAACTAACATGGAACGTTATGGAAGGTACATAACTTCTTATTACTGGGAGGCAATAGTCTAGCTTGAGTAAAAGAATATCTTCCAATATTGTACCAAACTTCTGAGATGAGAATTCTAGACAGTTTACTGTTTGCTTGATACTGTAGTGATTTCTGTGGCATGGTATCCAAAAGGTATTGTGCTATCCAACTAGTCTGCAGGGTGTTTGAACTCATTAACTGGTTCTACTGCATGAGCATAAATACCTGTGTGGTTTAGAATGTCACACCTGTAACAGCCTACACACATCTTACATTCCAGAACATTTTCTAATAAATAAATGTAAATATTTTGTAAACAATAAAAGCTATTAAAACTGTACAAATAGTAATGTTTTCAGTAAGAAGTATTCTTTACAGTGATAATAGTCAGTGTATTCATAACCTTTTCTATAAGTACTGTAATATGTTATAATGCACACAAACCCCAAATTATATTTTTTAAACCACAAATAAATTTTTATATCTTGAAAATTATACAACCTAGACATACATTTTTAGAATATTTTTGTTAACCAGATATAAGCTTCCGCATGACAGCAAGAAATTCCTCTGTAAGTGCATGTTTATTGAGATATTTACAGAAAATGAAAATGTATTTTCAATTGTACAATTAGCAATAAAAATAATACTGATATCTCTCAAGATGTGCAACTTACAGTACAAATATTTAAGACAGTTTTCTTCAACAACTTCTAAGGTTTCACCTCATGTTATGCAACAGTTTGCAAGTCACTTGTTTTTTGAAGTAATTAAGTACATATATTGTTTATTTTCAAAATTACTAACAAACTTGCAATGTTTTAGTACAGGGTGATATACACCAGCATTTTCAATGAATTGTCCTCTCACATTGGTGTTTCACACCATACACTTCAGTAAAATGCAGGTCTCTCAATTATGAAAAATGAACATAAATATGAAAATATGACTAATAAGTGGCAACCAAACATTAATTTCTCCACTACAGGACATCCTAGTCTAACAACCTAAGTGCCATTTTGTTAATAAATTTTTGCCCTTTTCTAATACTACCTATAATTAACTGGTAAGTCACTTAGTTAAAGAAGTGAGACCCAAAAATATTCTAGATGCCATCAGGAGGCATGGGTGTTAAATGCAAATATAAAAAAGGCATTATAGACTTGAATGAGATTGTATTAGATCTATGCCAGTCAGCTTCTGCACCTTTTTTTGTTTTGTTTTTGCATATTTTTAGATCTTTGTTGGAGAAGGGGGTTCCACACATTCAGGAAGTCTTAAAATAATAAGATTATCGAGACATGAAGCAGCTGAAAGATTTGGAATGTCATGGATGGATTGGATTTAAAAATAGTGGGAAAATACAAGGTAATGGGACACTTCAGTGAGGAGCCCCTGCTTAAAGTATGTCGTACCCACTTTTATAAAGAGTCTAACCTAAGAAGGAGATACTATGAAACCACAGCTTTATCAGATGACCTATGTGATGGAGGTAGAACATACATTTGGTTTATACTAAGTGTATTACAAAGATGCCATTCTACATTGTGTGCATTTTGTGAATATACTGGATTTATATGCAACAGACTGGATACGAGAAGAGCAGACAGAGTTAGTGAGCATGAAAGCTTTTTAGCCATTGACAAAGGGGTACCAAAAGAGAGAAGAAGAGTTGAGAAAGTGAGGATTCTGCTTGCCTCGATCATGTGACCACTAGGATTGAGGTATACGAATCACGTTACAGGAAAAGCAGAAATAAAGTGTTTTAAAAATGAACAATAAAGATGTCAAGTATTAAGTGACAGAGGGAGGTATACAGTGCATCATGACCACTAGCTTACTATTGCATTAAAGCCATGCTGCAGGAGTGACCATTCAAATAACGGTTCCTTATTGTAAAAACCACAAATGTGGATGCTAGTACCTGGCAGGTGACTGTGGGTGGCTAGCTACATAAAAAACATTACCTGAGGTGACACCTGACCATTACAGAACATTCAGTGATGCAGGTCTTTAAACCAGCAAATCTATGATCATGGCAACATAATTAATCTATCAGAACCATAACATGTGAATTAAGACATTTTGGTTCACAGTAACTGAACATGATTAATTTTCTGAGCATTTTTTTAAACTTTAAACATGTACTTAGAACTAAGCAAATTTTTTGTACTTTCCTGAAAACTTTTCAACTTTCCATAAATAAGGTCACACCATATGGAATACACTGCTGACATTACACAGATGTATCTCAAAATGTAATTCCAATCTCAGTTTGTGAAATTACTTTACTTGCAGACATGTTATATATTTATAACTGTACCTCATGTGTTAGTCATGAACTGTGCTGACAGAAGGTCTGGGACAGCTGTAATAAAATCTACCACTTGTCAACCTACGTTAGATTTGATAAACGTATCCTTGTATGATAATCATTAAAATGTTGATCTGAGTCAGAATATAATCATTCTGTTGCACTTGTATTTTTACAACCACATCATGAAGCCGACAACTGCCATTTTACAGACTAAGTTCAAACTGCATCTTCCATTCCAAGTAAGATTCTGTTATTCCTTTCAAAATTATTTTTGTAGCACATAGAAAATAATTTTACATCCTATATTCATGAGATATCATAAGAATGCATTGATGTTTTGGAGTAAAACTGCTAAACTGCCCAAGTTATGGTTCTGCATTTAATTTAGTGACTGTATGCTTGAAGCTTCAGTACTTGCTTTCTCCCAAACCATACAACAGAGTAATTTTTATAAAGCTTTTCATCCTGGTATAAAAGAGCAGTACAAGTGACAAACATATGCTTCCCACTTTCATTACTAGTATTACCTTTGTTCATAATTTAGTGTTAACATTAAGAAGTAACTGAACAGTTAGGATATGTTCTGCTTCACCATAATGGTACTGCGCAAGTCAGAATGACCACAAATTGCCGCAAGTCTCCATTACTATTTGTCAGAATGGCCTAGTACCACTGCATTCTTCTACTGAGGACAGCACAGATATTACAAGAGATTATTTGTCCTGGTCAAGGGTTAACAGTTTGCTATGTCAGAAGGGGGCCCAGTAACTATATATTACTGACAGGCAGTAGTCCACACTTCAGACAGGCGCTCCTTTGTCTCATCACTGACATGGGGTGAGGGGGATTAGAAACTAACTGTATCACTTCATGTTACCACTAGAGGGCAGTGTCATTGTCAGAGACTCTGAACAAAAGGATCATAGGTAATAATGTTACTAGATCACTGCATGGTATGTTGTCATTAGGGAGTAATATGGATGTCAGATAGCTGTTGTACCCATCCCCTGCTGGCATTGGTGCAATTCAGAGTGATGTTAGAGCGTGTCACCATACCATTTTAGGGCAGTTGGGGGGACAGAACTACTTTCAGAATAATGATTTGCTGACCATCACTAATCTTGTTATTGGTCAGAGAGGTGTTAAAGCAACACATTCTATAATTAAGGAGTATCCCAACTGCTTAACAGATGTTCTTTCCAGTGTTAATCACACTGCTATGTGTATGAATGGTTGCATAACACTATCTACTGTCATCAGAGAGTGGCACATCAGACAGATGCTGTGCATTATCATGAGTGGCTTTGACATAGGTAACAATGATGTCATTGTACAGAGAGGTAGTATATATGGGGAAAAAAACTGTCAAAGAAATGTGTTTCACCTTCTGCAGCCTTCTTCAGTAGCACTGCTTGCAAACAGTAGGATGTTGGGGGCCCCTACATCCTACAGAGTACATCTCTTGGTTAGATATTCTGTGAAAGGATTAGTTCAGTTGCATCCATCTTCCACTTGAAAAAATTAATTTGGAAATATTTCCTTTAGCTAAAAGTGCACTGACCTTGAGCATGTTACATTTACCACAATGATTATCTGATGTTATGTCAACATTCGCATTTGTAGACATGTAAAACAGCATCCACATTACATCAAAATCCAAATGTCAACATAATATTATACATGCATCAAGAAACAACCTCAGCACATGCCAAAACTACAATAAAATAAAAAAAAACATAAAAATCATTTTGCAGTAGAGCAAAAACTAACTCGGAGATCATGTAAAATACAGAAAAGGAAATATTCCCAGGCATACCTCTAAACCTTTTAGAGCAAGATATCTGGATAAAGCCTAAATTAATCGGGGGGACAAAGGCACCAACTATGGACAAAGTTTAAATATTGTTGTTATAAACTTAGAAAGATGCAAGAATAACCGAATTTGCATTAGCCTGCATTTTTCTGAAGGATATGAAGTCTGAACCTCAAATGTATTTCATTATTTACTGACTTCAATCCTCAGTAATTTGGCAGAAAACCATATATATTATAAGGAACAGGCCAAAAATATGAGGCAAAAATTTGGACATTCTATGAAAATCTGGACAATTGAGAGTTATGTTCCCAAGCACCTATCGACCATCTATTTAATTGACAAAAAGTGGACAACTAAACATATATCAACCATACACATTGTCGATTAAGCATCCTCACCCACCACAATTCATTGGATGCAGCCTCCTGCATGGGCCTCATCAGAAAATACTTATACTGATGCTCGCCTTTCACAGGTGATATTTAGGTAGGGCAAATGGTGGCAGATTATTACAGGCTACTTTTAGACAGTAGTACAACTACCACAGAAATTGTATCCCCTTTACCACTAGGATTGCATTAAAAAAGAATCATATCACTACATGATACCATTAAGGAGTAATGCAGCTGTCAGTTGTATACCTTTCATAAGCGGTATTGCTTGCAGTAGTGCCAGAATAACACATACAACCATCAAGGGGTAACAGAACTGTTGTACAGCTTCTGTTCTTCTCATCTGTGAACTTGGCAATGGTTAGTCTGATTCCAGAACACCATATTCTGCTGTCAAGGAGTACAATTTATTTAGTAAAAAAATAGTACCCCTCTGCATCAATAACGGAAGTGCTCTGAAGTTCTCGAATTGAGTACCTCAAATTCCAGAATCAGATTGTGTGCCTCTGGGCATGCTACTTGGGTTGCCCTTGAAAATGGATGTGCCTGTCTAGTGGGCTTACTTAATTAGCAAATAAACAAATGAAAACAGACATTGTGCTTCAGGGAGAAGCACACATATCAGAGAAATTTCATGTTCCATGATTGCTCTCCCATGGCAGGGTAGCCACTCTACTGTGTAAAATGTGACTCTAGGTAATGCGGTTGTGTTGACTAATGTCTCTAAATGGGCATGGATATTTGCCAGTGATAAATGGATTAAAGACCCAGCCTACTCCAACCTACTCCAGCAACCCATGCTAATGGTGGGAGGGGTGTATGTTTCCCTTTGGTCCAGTGTGCACACACCATGAAACCCAGCAGCCCTGCTTCAATAAGCTACTGGCCAGCTGGTATCCAGTTGCTCAGCTTGGGTTACCTGAGGATACCGCTGTTGAGCGAAAGCTAAACGTGAAACCATCAACCTGTTTAGTATGAAGTAAAAATTGCTACACTCAGTGCAGGTTCACTGACAGTATGAAGCTTGGAAGTTGATGACATGACAGTAAAGAGGAGGCTAGACATCCTGTGTATCCAAGAAAGAAGATGGAAGGGCAGTGCAGCAAAGCCACTTGGCCTGTGATTCAGAGAACCAAAGTCTACTACTCAGGAGGAGGACAGGCCAGAAATGGTGTGAGAATTGTGGTGAGATGGTTGCAGAAGACCATGAGGGATGTCAATCAGAATCAATGACAGACTCTAGACAATCAGACTCGAGCCTAATGATAAGGCAATCTTCATATAATCTCAGCCTATGCCCTACATTAGAGTTAAGATAGTTATGAAAAGAGTGTATTCAGACATCAGTAGTTGCAGGACCTACTAGATAAAGTAGGACAACATGAACATGTTAATAATGGGTATCTTGAATGCATATATTGGGCCAGACAGAACAGGATATGAGGACAGCCTGGATTCACACTGGTGGGGCAACATGAATAAAGAAGGAGAGGCTATTCTAGATTTCTGTCAGGCAAATGGCTTGATACTAGCCAACACATGGTTTAGAAGGAGATACAGTTGCAAGATCACATACAGGAGTGACAAAAATGCAACTCAGGTAGACTTTCTCCTAGTAAGGAAAGGGCACTTGGGTGGAATCAATGATTGCAAAATCACCCCCAGTGAAATAGTGGGCCCAAAGCATAAAACACCGGTTGCCGCAATCAGCTGCAAGCAGTGGTCAGAGAAGACTCTAAGGTCAACAGAGACCAGGTTGAAGACCTGGAAGTTGACTGGAGAGAAAGCACAAGAGTTCAAGGAATTACTCAGCTCTCTAGGACTGCAAGAAGAAGAAGAAGAAATAGGTAGAATTGAAGAAGAATGGCAGTGCCTCAAACAGCATGTGTAAGGACTACAGAATGGATATGTGGCTGAGCCAGGTATGGAAATAAGGTATACAGGGAAATTCAGAAGTCCAGGAAGTCATCAAATGAAAGAAGGAATGCAGAAAAAAGTGTGAGATAGAAAAGATGGTCCAGGCTAGGAAGAAATACTGGTTGGCTAACAAAGAAGCTAAGAAAGGAATTGCAATAGTAAAGAACAAGGCATCAGAGGCCATCTTCTGGGAAGAAAATCAGTAGATGGCCTAAAGAAATTATATCAGGTTGCAAGGCACAGACAGAAAGATAAAGAAGAAAGTTAGACACCCTTCATAAGGAATGCCAGCAACAACCTGGTCACCAGTCCACAGGACATCAAAGGCAGATGAAAGTAGTACTTCCAGCTTTGGGTTAAAAAGTTTTTCCCCCGGGGGGGCTTTGAGGTTTATTTTTGTTCCCATTTTTCCCTTATATTAGGGTAGTTGAAGTCACCTAGTATGATGGTGTTTGGAGATACATTTATCCCCTCAATGTTTTCAGGAAGGCCATGTGAGGTTCCTGAGTTTGAGAGGGTGGCCTGTAACATGCTACAAATTGCAGAGCAGTCTTGCCTATGGTTAATTGCACCTGGATGGTCTCCGATGCATCGTGCGTTGCCACCAACCTTGAGGTGTGGGTGTCCTTTATGAATATGGACACCCCCTCCTTCTTGGTGTTGTCCAGTTTTGGGGGCGGGAGCATTATGATATGAGGTGAAACCTGTTAGTGCTGGGGTGCTCTCAGGAGCCTTGAACCAGGTTTCTGTCACAGCACAGACATCGATGTTCTCCATATTGAGAAGGGCCTCGAGTGCATGCATCTTGAGATTGAGACTTCTGGCATTGAGCAGCATTACCCTTAGTTTTTTTTCCTTTTTGGTGTTCTAGGGTGGTAGGTTTAGAATTTGAGCGTTGCCTAAAAAAGGCACTATGGGGGTGGCAAGAGCCTTTGCCAATATCCGGAAGCCCAGGGGTGACAGGTGCAAGCCGTCCCTTGCGAAGCAGCGTGGCTTGTCCAGCATGTCATCCCAGGCAGACAGACATTGGATCCTTTGAATGACACCAGAATTTAAGCCAATTATTAAAGCTGATCATCTTATCACTGTATTGTGGCATCATTCTAGGTGAAGGTAGGATACTGCTCAAGGTCAGGGTCATACCTGCCTGGGTTACATAATCAGAGAGCTCCTCGGCGTCCCTTTTCATGTAGTCCAAGGAGGTACATCTCAGGTCGTTGACACCAAGCGTGGACAATGACTGAGTCGTACTTGTACCTGCTGTTGAGAGACCTGAGTGCTTGCGTTATGTGGCGGTTCTGGCGCCCGACAGGCAGCTTACTGTGGCCTTCTCCTTACTCAGTCTGGTGGCGGGGCGTCAGTGTGCCTGACTATGGAATCACCAATGACAAGTGTGTCTGGCATTTTGTTTGGCCTTAAGGGCTGTGACTGTTTGACACTCTGACTGTGTGGTCTATGTGTTGCATGTGTTGGGTCGTGAGGTGGTAGTTGTTTGGGTGTCTGCTTTGGTGGCCTCTGCTGTTTTGGTAAATTTTGACCAGAGCCTCCGAGTATGTCTTTGTGTGAGTATGTGTATGATTTGAAGTTGTGATGGTACCATGTGTGACTGGGTATGTATTGTGTGTGGTTGCCTTCTCCTCCTGTCTGGTCTTGCCAGTCCTATGTTGAGAGAGCTCAGCCTCCAGTTTGGCCGTATAGTTGCATCTCATGTATTTGTGTTTTGTGGGAGAAGGAGAGGATTGTCTGTGTACATGAGGCAATTGTAACATTGCCTCAATATTCTAGGTTCACCAGTTGAGCTGGAGAGGACACTAGCAACTGATCCTCGACATACTAGAAGTAGTAGATAAAGAACTTTCAAAGGACTCGGGGAAGTGGGTTTGGGCTGGTGGGGTACTATCTATAATAAGAGTGCTTTATCAAGGTGCAAGTACTGTAGGAGTAAGTGCTAGGCTTTACAGATAGAGAATAGTCTACTTGGGAATCAAGTAGAGATGAACTTTTCAGTTATAGGATATGCTGGTTAGATCAGCAGTACAGTTTAAGGTGTTTTATAGCAGGGGGCTGAAGGGAGCTAGGAATTGGCCCAAAACGACCAATGGACTACTAGTTTCTGGCTGAAACTTCACCGTCGGACAAAAGGCGCTCAGTGCCTCCCACTCCCACTGGTAAGCAAAGAAACTTCCCTCCTTCCTAATAAGGCAATGGATCAGTAACAGGAACTAAAAACAAAGCCCAGGGATCAGCAACTCTGAAACTGCACTACTCTAGTTCAGTAAAGTGGGAAAACAAGAGATTTTTTGTTTTATTACAGAGATAAGGAAAAAAACAGACAGTAAATGCTATAAATGCTGTAAATCGGCTAGCACTTTGGTGTGTAGCCTACAGAAACAATTTGCAACAATTAGTAACTTAAAGTGCAATAAACAGTGTAAAATGCAGAAATCACTTAAAGTAGCAGTAAAACAGCGAAATGCAGTCGCTAGCTTAATAACAGTGGGAAAGCCACAAAAATACTTATATCTGGTAGAAAGTCACTCTTTTAGCTCTCTGCTGCTTGGATCACTCTGCAGGCCACCACGAGGATCTGTGCAGAGTTGGTACAAGCTGGAAAACACGTGTTTAAGCGTGTTTTATAGCAGGGGCTGAAAGGAACTAGGAATTGGCCCAAACGACCAATAGACTACTAGTTTCTGGCTGAAACTTCACCAATTCAGGACAAAAGGCTGCTCAGTGCTTCCCACTCCCACTGGTAAGCAAAGAAACTTCCCTCCTTCCTAATAAGGCAATGGATCAGTAACAGGAACTAAAACAAAGCCCAGGGATCAGCAACTCTGAAACTGGACTACTCTAGTTCAGTAAGGTGGGAAAACAAAGAGATTTTGTTTTTTTTTTTTTACAGAGACAAGGAAAAAAACAGACAGTAAATGCTATAAATGCTTTTAAGCGGCTAGCACACTTGAGTGTGTTAGCCTACAGGCAAATTAAGCAACAAATAACTTTTTAAGAGTGCAAAACAGTTAATCAACACAAAAACAGTTTAAATAGAATGCAGAGCTGTATAAACAGGCTAAGATGCAGTCGCTAAGCAGTAAATATTCAAAAAGCCAGAAAAAAATACTTAAATCAGTTATAGCAAATACAGTTATAACAAATGCTCTGAAATATACTGTATATTTCCAATATGTTTGAGAAGGACAGTCAGAACACAAGAAGGTTCAGGCGAAGAAGAAAAAAGTTTTGTTTTACTTTTGAAAAGGTAAAAAGGAGGAACAGAAGGCCTTATCAAATGTTCTCTCGGTATTAAGAAGAATGAGCTAATGACACTAGACTGGGAGGTGTGTCACAGTAGAGCGGCAACTGCAAAACCACCAAGTATAAGATAACAAGCTATGAAAGTTTTAAACAGAAAAGATTTCTGAAGATGCTGAATAGACAAAGTGCTTTATATATATTAAATTATAAAACAGTAATCTGTTAAAATAATCAAAAAATACTTATATTTTGTAGCTCAGTTGCGGTCAAACAACTTCTCCAGCCTGCACCAAAGACCAGAAACACAACTTTTTTTTTACAAGAACACAAAAGAACCAGCCCCACTAGCCAAGAGATAATTACACAGAGTAAATGTTTCAGTTTATACAATAGCCTAAGACAACAAGCTATGAAAGTTTTTAAACAGAAAAAAGATTTCTGAAGATTCTGAATAGACAAAGTGCTTTATATATATTAAATTATAAAAACAGTAATCTGTTAAAATAATCAAAAAATACTTATATTTTGTAGCTCAGTTGCGGTCAAACAACTTCTCCAGCCTGCACCAAAGACCAGAAACACAACTTTTTTTTTACAAGAACACAAAAGAACCAGCCCCCACTAGCCAAGAGATAATTACACAGAGTAAATGTTTCAGTTTATACAATAGCCTAAGACAACAAGCTATGAAAGTTTTTAAACAGAAAAAGATTTCTGAAGATTCTGAATAGACAAAGTGCTTTATATATATATTAAATTATAAAAACAGTAATCTGTTAAAATAATCAAAAAATACTTATATTTTGTAGCTCAGTTGCGGTCAAACAACTTCTCCAGCCTGCACCAAAGACCAGAAACACAACTTTTTTTTACAAGAACACAAAAGAACCAGCCCCACTAGCCAAGAGATAATTACACAGAGTAAATGTTTCAGTTTATACAATAGCCTAAGACAACAAGCTATGAAAGTTTTTAAACAGAAAAAGATTTCTGAAGATTCTGAATAGACAAAGTGCTTTATATATATTAAATTATAAAACAGTAATCTGTTAAAATAATCAAAAAATACTTATATTTTGTAGCTCAGTTCTTGGTCAAACAACTTCTCCAGCCTGCACCAAAGACCAGAAACACAACTTTTTTTACAAGAACACAAAAGAACCAGCCCCCACTAGCCAAGAGATAATTACACAGAGTAAATGTTTCAGTTTATACAATAGCCTAAGACAACAAGCTATGAAAGTTTTTAAACAGAAAAAGATTTCTGAAGATTCTGAATAGACAAAGTGCTTTATATATATTAAATTATAAAAACAGTAATCTGTTAAAATAATCAAAAAATACTTATATTTTCTTCATTAGGGAGTAATATGGATGTCAGATAGCTGTTGTACCCATCCCCTGCTGGCATTGGTGCAATTCAGAGTGATGTTAGAGCGTGTCACCATACCATTTTAGGGCAGTTGGGGGGACAGAACTACTTTCAGAATAATGATTTGCTGACCATCACTAATCTTGTTATTGGTCAGAGAGGTGTTAAAGCAACACATTCTATAATTAAGGAGTATCCCAACTGCTTAACAGATGTTCTTTCCAGTGTTAATCACACTGCTATGTGTATGAATGGTTGCATAACACTATCTACTGTCATCAGAGAGTGGCACATCAGACAGATGCTGTGCATTATCATGAGTGGCTTTGACATAGGTAACAATGATGTCATTGTACAGAGAGGTAGTATATATGGGGAAAAAAGCTGTCAGAAAAATGTGTTTCACCTTCTGCAGCCTTCTTCAGTAGCACTGCTTGCAAACAGTAGGATGTTGGGGGCCCCTACATCCTACAGAGTACATCTCTTGGTTAGATATTCTGTGAAAGGATTAGTTCAGTTGCATCCATCTTCCACTTGAAAAAATTAATTTGGAAATATTTCCTTTAGCTAAAAGTGCACTGACCTTGAGCATGTTACATTTACCACAATGATTATCTGATGTTATGTCAATATTCGCATTTGTAGACATGTAAAACAGCATCCACATTACATCAAAAATCCAAATGTCAACATAATATTATACATGCATCAAGAAACAACCTCAGCACATGCCAAAACTACAATAAAATAAAAAAAAACATAAAAATAATTTTGCAGTAGAGCAAAAACTAACTCGGAGATCATGTAAAATACAGAAAAGGAAATATTCCCAGGCATACCTCTAAACCTTTTAGAGCAAGAAATCTGGATAAAGCCTAAATTAATCGGGGGGACAAAGGCACCAAATATGGACAAAGTTTAAATATTGTTGTTATAAACTTAGAAAGATGCAAGAATAACCGAATTTGCATTAGCCTGCATTTTTCTGAAGGATATGAAGTCTGAACCTCAAATGTATTTCATTATTTACTGACTTCAATCCTCAGTAATTTGGCAGAAAACCATATATATTATAAGGAACAGACCAAAAATATGAGGCAAAAATTTGGACATTCTATGAAAATCTGGACAATTGAGAGTTATGTTCCCAAGCACCTATCGACCATCTATTTAATTGACAAAAAGTGGACAACTAAACATATATCAACCATACACATTGTCGACTAAGCATCCTCACCCACCACAATTCATTGGATGCAGCCTCCTGCATGGGCCTCATCAGAAAATACTTATACTGATGCTCGCCTTTCACAGGTGATATTTAGGTAGGGCAAATGGTGGCAGATTATTACAGGCTACTTTTAGACAGTAGTACAACTACCACAGAAATTATATCCCCTTTACCACTAGGATTGCATTAAAAAAGAATCATATCACTACATGATACCATTAAGGAGTAATGCAGCTGTCAGTTGTATACCTTTCATAAGCGGTATTGCTTGCAGTAGTGCCAGAATAACACATACAACCATCAAGGGGTAACAGAACTGTTGTACAGCTTCTGTTCTTCTCATCTGTGAACTTGGCAATGGTTAGTCTGATTCCAGAACACCATATTCTGCTGTCAAGGAGTACAATTTATTTAGTAAAAAAATAGTACCCCTCTGCATCAATAACGGAAGTGCTCTGAAGTTCTCGAATTGAGTACCTCAAATTCCAGAATCAGATTGTGTGCCTCTGGGCATGCTACTTGGGTTGCCCCTGAAAATGGATGTGCCTGTCTAGTGGGCTTACTTAATTAGCAAATAAACAAATGAAAACAGACATTGTACTTCAGGGAGAAGCACACATATCAGAGAAATTTCATGTTCCATGATTGCTCTCCCATGGCAGGGTAGCCACTCTACTGTGTAAAATGTGACTCTAGGTAATTCGGTTGTGTTGACTAATGTCTCTAAATGGGCATGGATATTTGCCAGTGATAAATGGATTAAAGACCCAGCCTACTCCAACCTACTCCAGCAACCCATGCTAATGGTGGGAGGGGTGTATGTTTCCCTTTGATCCAGTGTGCACACACCATGAAACCCAGCAGCCCTGCTTCAATAAGCTACTGGCCAGCTGGTATCCAGTTGCTCAGCTTGGGTTACCTGAGGATACCGCTGTTGAGCGAAAGCTAAACGTGAAACCATCAACCTGTTTAGTATGAAGTAAAAATTGCTACACTCAGTGCAGGTTCACTGACAGTATGAAGCTTGGAAGTTGATGACATGACAGTAAAGAGGAGGCTAGACATCCTGTGTATCCAAGAAAGAATATGGAAGGGCAGTGCAGCAAAGCCACTTGGCCTGTGATTCAGAGAACCAGAGTCTACTACTCAGGAGGAGGACAGGCCAGAAATGGTGTGAGAATTGTGGTGAGATAGAGGTTGCAGAAGACCATGAGGGATGTCAATCAGAATCAATGACAGACTCTAGACAATCAGACTCGAGCCTAAAGATAAGGCAATCTTCATATTATCTCAGCCTATGCCCTACATTAGAGTTAAGATAGTTATGAAAAGAGTGTATTCAGACAGCAGTAGCTGCAGGACCTACTAGATAAAGTAGGACAAAATGAACGTGTTAATAATGGGTATCTTGAATGCATATATTGGGCCAGACAGAACAGGATATGAGGACAGCCTGGATTCACACTGGTGGGGCAACATGAATAAAGACGGAGAGGCTATTCTAGATTTCTGTCAGGCAAATGGCTTGATACTAGCCAACACATGGTTTAGAAGGAGATACAGTTGCAAGATCACATACAGGAGTGACCAAAATGCAACTCAGGTAGACTTTCGCCTAGTAAGGAAAGGTCACTTGGGTAGAATCAATGATTGCAAAATCACCCCCAGTGAAATAGTGGGCCCAGAGCATAAAACACCGGTTGCCGCAATCAGCTGCAAGCAGTGGTCAGAGAAGACTCTAAGGTCAACAGAGACCAGGTTGAAGACCTGGAAGTTGACTGGAGAGAAAGCACAAGAGTTCAAGGAATTACTCAGCTCTCTAGGACTGCAAGAAGAAGAAGAAGAAGAAATAGGCAGAATTGAAGAAGAATGGCAGTGCCTCAAACAGCATGTGTAAGGACTACAGAATGGATATGTGGCTGAGCCAGGTATGGAAATAAGGTATACAGGGAAATTCAGATGTCCAGGAAGTCAACAAATGAAAGAAGGAATGCAGAAAAAAGTGTGAGATAGAAAAGATGGGCCAGGCTAGGAAGAAATACTGGTTGGCTAACAAAGAAGCTAAAAAAGGAATTGCAATAGTAAAGAACAAGGCATCAGAGGCCATCTTCTGGGAAGAAAATCAGTAGATGGCCTAAAGAAATTATATCAGGTTGCAAGGCACAGACAGAAAGATAAAGAAGAAAGTTAGACACCCTTCATAAGGAATGCCAGCAACAACCTGGTCACCAGTCCACAGGACATCAAAGGCAGATGAAAGTAGTACTTCCAGCAGCTTCAAAATGAAGAAAGACACAAAGAAGCTGTACTGCCCCAGACACAGCCTACAGTGAGAGAAGAGGAAGAACCCACCACAGTAAAAGCTATAGTCTCAGATGAGGTCACACCAGATATGATAAAGCTGCTGGGTTAGACAGGGGAGAAATGGCACCTGTGGATACTCATAGCAGTGTGGAGAGAAAGGAGTATCCCACATGACTGGAGAATAAGCATAGTAGTGCCAGTGTTCAAGAACAAAGGGGACATCCACAACTGTGGGCAGCAGAGAGGTATCAAACTCCGGTCACATTGCATGAAAGTCCTGGAAAGGTTCTTTGATAAACATTGATAAACAAATATGCAGAGTACTAGAAGGTAAGATAGGAGGTGAGCGGTCCAGATTTATATCAGGATGCAGCACAGCTGACTCAATGTTTGCAGTGAGACAGATAGCTGAGAAGAAGCTAGAGATGAGGAAAGAGTCCAATAGGGCATTCCTAGACATGGAGAAAGCATATAACAGGGTCCAAAGAAAGCTAATTTGGGCAGTCCTGTTGTGGTTCAGTCACAGAAACACTGGTAGAATTAGTGCAAGCTATGTGCAAGGAGACAATGACTCAAGTACAAACAGTGTTCGGTCTTACAGATGGTTACCAGTGGGAGTGGGTGTGCATCAGGGTTTAGTTCTGAGCCCATTACTGCTCATACTGGTGATGGATTCAATTACCAATCAGGGCAGAGGGGACAGATCAACAAAGTTGTTGTATGCAGACAATGTGACATTACAGGCAGACTCTGAACAAGAATGTCAGCAAAGGATATGGGAATGGAATGCAACACTGAAGGCACATGGGATGAAACTGAGTACAGATGGTACAGTTTAATGTCAGCAAAGGGTTTAGTTCCAGTGAGGCTGAGAATTGAGATTGAAGGGAAATAGTGGGACAGGTTAACAGCTTCAAGTATCTGGGAGGGGTGGGTGAAGAGAAGGGAAGTCTGAATGAGGAAGTAAAAGACAGAATCAGATGGGCTGCAGCCAACCGATGTAGCATGTCAAGTGTATATGACTAAAAAATGCCAAAGAACCTGAAAAGTAAGGTGGAAAAAATAGTGCTATGAGCAGTACTACTGTATGGCATGGAAACCTGGGCAGTAAAGGCAGAGTAGTTGAGAAAGCTAGAGGTGATGGAGATGAAGTGCCTGAGACAGATGGTAGGATGCACACTGTGAGATAGATGAGGAAATAAGGACATAAGAGCAGAAGCCAAAGTAGCTCAAATTACAGAAAAGGTCAAAGAGAACAGGTTACGGTGGTTTGGGCACATGTGCAGAAAAGTGGAAGATGGCCTTGTGAAGATTTGGTACATACAAGAAGAAAGCAAAAGGAAACAAGGGTGCCCAGCAAAGAGATGGATGGACATTGTGAGAGGAGACCTGCAACAGCCAGGCATGACTGTTGAAGAAGGCAGGAGAAAGGCGTTAAATAGAGAGATGGAGTTGACATGACACCTGTACCCCATGTAGGAAATAGTAAAAAGGCCTTTGTTGTTGACGATGATAATGATCACTTGCATTGCCATGTTCCAGGATGTTGCTATAACACTCCATGTTAACATCACAGAATAGGAGACTTATCAGACAGACAAAATGGTACAAGAGGACAACGTGATTCCATGATTCCAGCAGGAAGAAGCATAGTAATCAGCGATCTAATCGTGGCCAGAATAGTAAAAGCACATTTGGTTATGCTCTAGATACTTTTCAAGTAACCCTGTGATAGTAATATAACTTACATTATAGTTTAGCAACCTCAGCGTTACTTAAAAAAGGGAGGCTGCACAGGGCATAGCCTTCTATATGAGAGGGTACAGGTTAATTTGTCCACTCAAAAAAAAATATTGCTGGATTACCCATAAAGACATTAGAGCCTAAGGGAATGTGCTTTGACTGTTCTAGTGGCAGTTAAGTGAAGTACATCTCAGTAGGAAGTCAGCACAATATGTTGTCATTTGGGAAGACATCTGTCAGATAGTTGATCTGGCCCAACCAGTGGCTTCATGCAGATCAGACAGATAATATTGCACTACATGATGTCATCAAAGAAAGCCACTGTTGTCAAATGCATGCAATATTTCAGAACTGTGCCAGAAAACTACATTCTAAATATGGGGAGTTACAAATCTCACCTTCAAATGTTTTATCTTTCATTAGCTAAAATGTTTTAGACCAAAATTTTGTTAGTGTACAGTATGCCATCATCAAGGATAAAATATATTTTTAATAGATTAATTGGTAATGCTGTGGGTCAAATGGTCCAGAATCACAAATGTTGCCATATGGCATACAACAACTCTCATTCAGATGATCAGCCACTCATCAGTGCCCTTGCTGGGACTCAAAATGACACCAGAATACATAATTCTACTAACAAGGACTAATATGACTCTCTACCTGATCAGTGGAACTATCCCCTGCCAGAATGGTGACAAGATACCCATCATCATCATCATCATAATCAAACATTCTTTTCTCATTTTATACTTAAGATCAAGGTGTCATGTAAACTAACATTACCTCTTTCAATTTAACTCCAATCTCCTAACTTCTTCACCAGTCATGCTTGTCACAGGTCGTCCTTCACACAACCCATCAATATCTTTGCAGATGTCCTGTTTCATCTTACCTTCTCCTCTGTCTCCCAAAATGTATTCACCAAACTGCCTTCTGCTTTCCTGCACGTGTCTGAGCAAGTACCCAAATCATGATAATATGTTCTCTTTGACCTTTTCTGCAATGGAGCTACTTGGCTTCTGTTCTACTGTTTTATTCCTTCATCTGCCCCATAGTGTGCATCCTACTACACAGCTCAGGTGGTGGGGTGCATATTGTGGGACTGACAAACAAATGATTACATTAAAGCAGACTGACAGCACACTATATCTTACCAGGCAACAGGATCATAGCTGTAGAAAGAGTCTCTACCCAGAATCTTGTCCCTTCATTGGTTATACTGAGATGGGTTAGAGTGATGTCATGACAAGGTATATTTGTTACTAGTATTGACATGGGTTAGAGTGATGTCATGACAAGGTATATTTGTTACTAGAATTGACATGGGTTAGAGTGATGTCATGACAAGGTATATTTGTTACTAGTATTGACATGGGTTAGAGTGATGTCATAACAAGGTATATTTGTTACTAGTATTGACAGATGTTTAACACGTAATTGCTATTATGACACAGTATATGAATAATGCCAAAATAGTTTCTGTACTACTAGCAAGCAAACCTGTCATAGAACTGCTAGCTATTCTTTGTTTCATTAGTAGTGGTCTTGTAAGTTGGAATGGTCTTATGGATCGGTGTACAACTTTTAAGTCTAATGAGCTAAATCAAGTGGAATACAGACATCATGGAGGCTAGACTACACCTCATGTCTCTGAGTGTTATTTATTAGGTGTGCTGACACATGCTATAATGTATAGGAGAGATTAAATACCTGCTAGAACTGATGAAATACTTTTACATAAGAACATTCTTTTTTTTAAGAGTCTATGTGCTGGAATTTTAGAAAATATAATTCTCAGTGGAAATTTGTCTCAACTGCATTTTCATGGAACTCTTGCAATAGAAAGAAATATGACAGAAAACTTGAAATTCTGTACCTACAAATTGAGTTTATTATTTTTGCAACTGGATTGGCTAAAGTTGCTCAGTGTGTTGCAATCCAACATACTGCCGATGAAGAAACCATGCAGATGTTTAAATGTTGTATTCTTCCTTATACAAGCAAAGACAAAAGAGCAATACATTTAGTAATTCAGTAATGACTGTCAGCCAAGAGGAATTTGTCATTTATTAACCATGTCTGTTACAAAGGGCATAAAGTCATAGAAGGTCTGTAGAGTCTTATCATACGAGACTGAAGAAAGGAGCCACAACTGTGAATTAGTAAGTTGATTGATTCCTTAACAAGAGTTAGAATAAATTGGGATATAAAATGATGTCACAAGGGGCAGGATTTTAAGAGGAAACACACCTGACCTTATTAAAGGCCATTGTTGTATACAGAGCAAGTGAAATTGATGTTGTATGCACAAAACCATTAACTGATGAAAATAATGTATGTAAAATAAAATAAAATACAAGTCAAGTACTCAAGAAGAAATGCCAAATAAATGCAGGATGCATTGTAAAACCAATAAAAGCATTATACAAAGATTCAAACAGGAACCCAGACAAAGAATTCTGCAAATAAATTCAAACCTTCAGTAAGCGTGACAGAAAGTGTTGTCTTGCATTTAATCAAGCCTATATATGATGCAGAAAGACTAAACTGCATAAAAACAAAACAGGTGTAGTCAAAACAATTTGCATCTTAAACAGAAATATGGAAATGAACAGTACCAAAAACAGAGCTGTGGTATAACAGAAGCAATAAGACATGATGCAGTGAAATCTGAAGCAGTAAACTAGATATGTAAGTCAATTTGCTGAAGTGAAACATTGTCAATTAATGGACATAGTATGGAAATTATGCTATACAGAGGTGCAGAAAGTAATTAATACATTATCAGAAAATACTTTTAAACACCTAGACTGGATGGCCCTAGAAAGCGAGTTTTGTTTTAATTGTTAAACTATTGTGAGGACTAGTTGGCACTATTAGAGCAAACTGCTGATATCCAACCTCAAAAAAGGTTCAGGCTTCTTTTTCAAATAGTTGCACTGAAAGAAAATAATACCCTAAAATACTGAGTCATGTGTCTTTGAGAAGCTTAGAGTGGTTAAAGAAACTCACACTGTAAAAGCAAAGACTACATGTGAAAATAATTTATACACTCAGAGGGAAACCTCAGCTACTATGCAGAGCCATAGAAGTAATATCAGCATGACTGTCCTGATAATTCACTGTATGGCAAAGTGTGCCATGTAAATCATAAAAGCAAAACCTTATGCAGTGCAGGTAATTCATGCTCCTCCAGAAGCACATGGAACTCTCAGAAGTAGAATAGTGGCTGAATTATGAGGAAACCTTAGGTTTCATAAAGAAATTACAACAAAGTAGAAAAAAGTATGATCACGGTTGTGAAGAAAGAAGATATTTGCATTTCTTCTGATCCACAAGATCTGAATAAAGTGGTTGCTTATGGTTCAAGGACAGGACTCAACAAAGTCAAATGCTAAGGTTTCTAGTACTAGATGCAGACCAGTGTTTTTGATATATATATATATATATATATATATATATATATATATATATATATATGTATATATACATATATATATATATATATATATATATATATACACACACGTATGTGTGTGTGTGTGTGTGTGTGTATATATATAGATATATATATATATATATATATATATATATATATATATATATATATATATATATATATTTATATATATATTGTATATACAAATGGTATATATACAATAGTTGTCATGGCAATACCTTTGTATGCAGACTCATTGTGCAATGGACAGTTGGAGGGATGCTTTTCAAACCATTTGAAATGTTCTCTTTGTTGGCTGAACATAGAAAAAGGTCACAATGTCTATACATTGTTTGGGATTGTTCTTAAATAATGATCTTTATATTATGTTGTAGGTATCTTTGGAAGAAATAGTTGAATAAATTTTACTGAGGAGGAAAATTAGTTGGTCATAAATGCACTATATGCTGATAGTGTGCTCTTCATAGGCCACTGCAGTGGCAGAGAGCTGTGCTATTGTTGTTGGACTGAGACATGTGATATATGTACAGAAAACACAGGTACTTCAGTAGGGAATGCTGCAGATAATTTAATGGTATGTAGGGCTGGGCAAAGAGTGAGCTCCCAAGATAAACATCAGTTGGAGGAGTGTGACAGGCCAGAGACACCAGGATTCATCACAGCTGCTCTTCAGCCAGGATCTGTAGCTGTTTGAAGTGGCAAAGATTTCAGTTCACTGTGTAGATAAAGTGTCCGCCAAATGATTTGCTGTGCCTCTGGCCTACTCACATCATAGAATCAGGTGTTTCAATGCATTCACGGCCAGCCATCATGGTGCAATAGGACACCATTGTGTGGGCTCATGATTCGGTGGCAGCTTCCTCTGCACAAGTGGCACATATCTCTTCGGTGCCAAATACGTTCTATGATAATACTTTTTTATATAGTCTGACAGTATCCAAGTGCCCTTAGTTCTCTTATAAATGTTAAAATAATATAATCTTTGCGAGTGGTTAAACACTAGCAAAAACCTGAAAGGATAATATCAGAAAAAGCCTAAAAAAAAGTGTGATCCCTGCATCTGTTTTGTACAATTACTGGAATTCCTGTTATGTACATTGTGTTTAATCCTTATTGAATGATTTCATCTTTCCCCAATATTGTGTGGTCATGGAGTTTGAATATGCAGTAATGGAGTGAGGGTTGTGAAGTTTGCTCTTTGAGACTTTCAGGAGACTTACTCCTCACAGAAAAAAAACATACTACTGTATGTTACCTTGGTCACAGCTTTGGTGGTGCATTTTATTAGATGGTTTGCTTGTAGGGAATTCCTGTAATATGTCTCACAGCTGTGTCCTTATTGTAGACACCTGTTCCATGTACTAGAGTTTATTACCCTTTATGTAACTTAGGCTTCAGAATCTGTGGATTTCATGTGTTTACTTCTTACAGCGCTGACAGTGCTAGCATGAATGCCATTAGAATAGATTCTGTAACAGCCACTGTGCTGTAAGGCAATACAGTGGATATTGTTGATGAGGAGCAACAGCAGATGTTGAATGTGACCATGCCATTTTCTAATATCTTGTGCTGGTCACTGTTCACACTACACCATGCCACTTTCTACTGATGTGGGTGCCAGTACAGTTGAAATGATTTGATGAGAGTCAGAGGGCCAGGCTGGGGCCACATAATTGATTCCAGTCCAGGACCAAGTTCTTTGGATTCTGCCCAGAGTGGTGCTGAAGTAATTGATAATGTAATGTTTGAACCAGTGATACAGACTTCTATGTTGGTCTAACCATGATGTCCTTGTAACCCTGTGGCCACTGTAGCTGGTTCTGCAAATATTAGTTCTGGTGATGTTCTGTCACTGATTGCTCAAATATAATGGATAGTTTACCATACATAGCTGTACAGCCAGGATACTCTAAGGCACTGAAATGGAGTTCATAAATTCTGACAAAAGTTTCGTGCATCGATTGAGGTGCAGTACATTTCTGTAGTAGCACTGCAATCTGTTTTCATCTAGTAGTTTCACAGACACAGTAGAAACAAATAACACTTTTATTTTAAGATACATTTACTACTGATTGCTAATCAGGAACTGGTGCATCTATATTTGACATTGTTCCAAAACATGAAGCTGCTGTTGTGTGTACCACAGTGCATGCTCAGCAAGAATTATTTCAAGAATCTACACAAGATCAGCATCAGTGGACATTTTTCACAGTCCTGCAGGCATTCACTTGATGCTGCAGCCCTTCTCTATGTCTTCTGATAGCTGCACTAGGGGATATGACTTCTGCAGGCTACTTAGCACTTGGTGGATGTATGTCATCCATCTCACATAGTTGGAGCACCTAAAGACAAAAAAATCCTCAAATGACCAAATAACTCAAATTAAATGAAATTACCTCAAAACAAAATTAATGATCTTCTCCAACAGGAAATCCAAAGCAACACACCTCGTCTTTCCATCTACCATCTACTCCACTAATGGCACTATAGTAGAACCAGTTAACCAAACAAAACTACTTGGTGTTACAATAGATAACAACCTAACATTCGATAAACACATATCACTCACAATTAAAAAAGTTCACATCAAACTTGGTGCTCTATATAGGGTCAAACCTTACCTCACTCAAAATGCCAGACTAGCCACAGCCAGATCCCACTTCCTATCTACTCCCCCTTTACTGTTCTCAATTTTTCACTAACCTGCACAGGTCTGATTTACATCTACTTGATTCCTGCTATAATAAAATAGCAACATTTGCTGCTAATATACCCAACAGGACCCATCATCACCTTACTCTTCAAAAACTACACTGGCTTGAATTTTTCAACCTGTTATCACTCAATCAGCTCAACACTGCCCACTCCATTATCCACAAACCAGAAAACTGCCCTGCGCTCTCCAACCTAGTGCAACTAAATAGCAACCCTGGGACCCTTAGATCATCTGATACAGTAGTTACCTTCAGTATAAGTTTAAGCCCCATAATTACTTTGGCAATTATCTCTTCTCCTTTAAAGTAGCCAAACCATGGAACCTAATACCCCAGAATATCCTAAAAAACACAGACAGTCATAGCTTCAACCAACTCTTAAAGGAATACCTTACTCAACAATGGCTATGCTCATGTAATACTCCTGGCTAGTTTCTCATGCCATCAATCAAATGTTTCTTTTCTGTTACCTTTCTCCTTGTCTTACAACAAATGATAACACCACAATGGTTTATTTTAGTTATGTATCTAAAGAGTTTCATATTACTGTCTGCAGTAATGCTTAGGAAATATAATGTTTTCTGTTTTACATTATCTTTTTGTAAATAGCGATTGTAGGCATGTGTTAAACTTTTTGCATATTCTTCGTAAATCTTTGTAAATATTTTTGTAATTTTTTTTTTGTGCTGTTGTTATGGAACTTTTCTCCCTGGGTCTCCACTGAAAATGGGCTACTTGCCCAGCTGGACACTACCTGGTTAACAAATGTAAAATAAATGGCACTGTCGCAGTGTAGCAGTGCACCAGTCTGCAGTGATCAGTGTCAGCAAGAGCACTGCTGCTACTGGTTCCCACAGAGTAGAGCTGCCGTATAGTAATGAGCTTATCTTTGTATGTGTTCGGCACGGCTCTGGTGTAATTTATATTGGGCATCTTTTGCTTTGTTTGGGACACGGTGATTATATGACTTGTGCAATCTGTTGTGCATTTGCACATGTTGACATGTGTGCCACCTGTACTTTTTTTTGTTCTCAGATACATATTTGGCAGTCCTACTGACAAGCATTTTTACAGACTGTAATTATCTTATGCATAGACTTCTTGCTATGTGTCTGCCTAGGCTGATGCCTTAGCTGTCATACTCATGGTTGTTATCTATAAAATTGGACTCGTATTGCTGCGATGGTTGAGGTTGTGCAATATGAGATAATGCAGGATCCATTGGAAGATCTATATCTGTTTGAAGGCAAATTCCTTGTAAGCATAGCTACTGAAGCAGTTGCCCTGAAGTAGCAGCTCCCAGTATGCTTTAACACTATTTTAGCTCTACTATGATACTGCAACTATGAGAGTCATATTTCAAACTTAATTGGTATTTTCTCTTTCTTCTAGTGTTCTGTGAGTAAGTACTTACTATAAGTGAAGTCTCCCACATGGGGTAGGGATGTAAAGCATTTTGCTCCCCTATTAAATAAAAAGTTTTAGTAAGCACCCTCAAACATTTAGAGTATGTATATTCAAGGAGTTTGCTTCACATGTTATGTTTTTGAGTAGTTTAACTTTAAGCTTTCATAGTGGATCTGGATGAAGCACATTTTATCCAGTTATTGCTTCTGTATCCCTTCATAATCAACCAGACACCTAAAATGCATTTTAGTCACGAAAAACATACTTAGTTATACTGCATGTTTCTCTTTTGTTGGACATGTGTGCCACTGCAGCAGCTGAGGGTGAGGAGCCATGGCCCCAGTGGGTAATTACCCATAAAACACCTATATAGTACTGCACCTGAATCAAACCCATGCTACATAGTGCTACAGTAGCAGACATGGGCACCTTTGACAGCCCTGGGATTCTTGGCATATTCATTTGTGGTCACATATGTCCTAAATATTTCTTGAATGTTGCCTCATAAATCCTGAACATTTCTAGATGGTTACCCATGTTTACTAGTGCATGTATGAGCATTCACCTGTCAGGCACACAATTAATATGAGTGTTATATATAGCACTGCTGATGCCTGTCAGTTGACACTCACATTATTTGAAATGCATTTGGTCTGAGTGTGGGACATATGCGTAGTAAATAACATTATGAGGCATCAAGCACTGCAGGTTTTGATTTGGTATATGACTTGCTGATGAATACAACATTCCAATCATCCCAAGAGTGGTCCTCTGGCCTCAAACTTCTCTTCAGCTGATGCAAACATCTTCCATAAATGAGTGTTTCCTTGAGGATTGTAGTTGTCATTCAGTAAAGAATCATTTAACATTTTAAAAATTATTGACTCCGAGTTTTTGTTTATTCAAATGCATGAAA
>NC_056744.1:63301487-63311487 GCF_019279795.1 Protopterus annectens | reverse complement strand
GTGGTTGGTATCTTCATTCCAATTTTTTTTTCTTTATGATTCTGTGTCACTGTAGGATGGATGATATCCAGCTGTGTAAAGAAATCTCAAGGCTGAAGAAGGAACTGCAGAAGTTGGTATCTATTCCAGGTAAGATAATGACAGATGTCTGCTTCTCTGTTAAGTATTGCTTTGTTTTACCCTTGGATATGCATATGTGGCAACTTGTGTTTGTCCCCCATTCTGCATGATTCACTATCCTGCTTTCGACCACTTAGTTGTATATAATTCCTCATAGCAACTCATGACTTTAGCAGTTGGTTATTTTACCACCCGGCACTTTTGTACTGGTTCTTCTTTATTATCTTTGTTTCTGTGTCAGTTTTGAGTACAGCAACAGTGCTTTTACGTGGCAGACTCAGAATATTGTATAAGCCAGTGCTTCAGTGAATATTAGGACTTGCAGAAATGTAGTCATAGCAAACATTAAAGCTACTAGGTAACATTTCAGAACGTGCAATGAACATGTCGAGCTCTTTAGCTGATGTTTACTGTGTACCCCATTAATGAGCAGTCTTATGGATGGGCCTTGTAGTATCATGTCAGCTACAAGAAATATTTTTAGGCTAGAAGATAAGACACAAAGAATGATGTCCATGCACTCATTTTACTATACACAGACTGAGTGCAGAAAAATTATCACATGATATGCATCCATGTAGCAAATATTCACATTCTTAAAGTTACAGTGACATATTTCTATATCTATGACCTTACCCTCACTTTCCTAAAAATAAGTTGTATTATAACATATTTACATAGTAAATGTATCACTATGCAAGACTACTATCTCACGTGCTATTTTATTAATACCAGTATAAAGAAAACACACTAAAATGGCAATAAGATTTCATTGTCTTTTTTTTCTCTCACTTTTACTACTTGGCATAATTTAAGTCTGAAAATACAATAAAATAGAACCAGTGGAATAAAGGAAAGAATTCTAAATCAAAACTAAAAATGAAAAAAAGAAAAAAAAATGCCAACAGATGTTGACTACCAAAAATTTATTACACAGTTCAGCACTTTCACCTAATATTAATGGAGCTCATCAGAACAATGCACCTGGATAAAGTTCCATTTGAATAACATCAGTCACATGGTAAAATGAGTTGATAACAACAAAGAAATACAATTACATATTAAACACAAAATTAAACACTCAAATCCAGATATAAATGCATAATATTCAGTCCTCATACATATTCAATAACTCTGCAGCATATATTTTTTAAATACATTTAGTTAATCAACACCATTCAATTCAAAATTAATTTCATATTTAAACTAGTGTTATCTAGCATTATTTGCCAAAGGCTTAGTTTGTGTGCAATACTGAAAAAGTATGTAACATTAGACATGTCCAATAGAACATCTTCAGTAGCCTTATGTGTGCAGTGTTGTTTTCTGATAAATTTAAATTGTATAGGTCATTGCAAATAGCCATGCTATTTACCCATTTTTTATTTCAACCTGTGCTGCAACACAGAGACTCTATTTTCTTTATTTTTTTATCAATAATCTCTCTAAGAACAGTAGATATTCCTTTAGGAGAATATGTATAACAGGGAGCAGTTCAGAATACATTTTAATATGACATTCCCATGTGCATACATTAATCAATAAAACAGATCAGCATAAGTTTGCAAAAAGTATCATCTGAAGATATTTCAGATAGATCTGGACTGAAACTCAATTCATTCTATGCGTGTTTCTTTCTCATAGGTTCATTCGGCCATGTCAGCACTGCCTCCACTATACAAAACCATGGTTCTTTATGAATGGTATCCCTTATCAAGCCTTCGGCTTTGTTATGCAAAATATCATTCTCAGGTTTACACACATTCCTTGCTTCATTGCCTCTTACACTACATTTTCATACTAGAGTCATTTTAGAAACATTCACATTATTCACATATAGGTTATCTGAAACTACAGTATTACACTTTTGCTTTGTGAACATTCACAATGCTTCCCTTGTGACTGAGTTGCTGTTTGTCTAAACACTGTGAATCTTCTTAATCACTACTAGTTTTTCACAAGCTACATGACACAAGATATTACACTGATTCACTTTATTTTCATTTGTAACATAAAACATTCACACATAGCAAAATATGTACCAAATGAATTCAATTTATGACACACATATGTAAGCAGGGTACAGAGTCACAGAGAAATCCAGACACTTGTAGTGCTTTAAACACAAGATTCTAAAATAATACTGCTTTCTGCTCCATCACCCTACTTAAAATTACCTTCACCTTGTGTTTTTGAAATTGTCTGACCAAAACACATAATCAGTGCTAGTTGTGTAGCTATGGATTCTACTGCACTCACAAACAATTCAGCCTTTATTCTTTCATCAGCCTCAGATTAATGCAAATCCTTTAAATTTATTTTCTTGTTTACATATTCTAGCAAAATAGCCGGTACCACCACATAATCTGCAAGTGGGGTTATGAGCCTTATGACACCTTTTTTATTCTTGTAGCTATAGCTCATGTACGTAGTGTAACTACTAGTGTCACATTTTATTTATTTATCCCATTTATTCTTTCTTCCCAATACCACCTTGGACTACCTCAGTACATTGTTTTTATTTCTCTTTTTTATAAGCATCAAGTTTTTGTTTATTGAATCATTTTCATTTTTGCACACTTCTGATTTTCTTCTTGCAGCCAATGTTTTATCAACTGCTAACTCAGACTTAATAGGCCAGTACTACCACTATCATGATCAAAGTGTCATAAAACTTAACCTTCTTATCAAAATCACATTCTTGCTGCATTCTTGAGCTCATAGACTTACATAACAAATGGTCATTGAACCTGTTTGGTGAAAAATAAATAGGTGTTGTAGAGATAAACTTTTCTTTGACACTCATTATGCATGGCAGCTACATTTCATGTTTGCGGACTTGTTTTTTTCTGCTTGACCTTCTTCCCTGCAGTATTTAGAAGCATCCACACTGATGGTCAACTGAGGGAAGGGAGGACAAAGAAAGAAAGGAAAGAAATATCTAGAAGAAGAAACTTTCCAAAATTGTAACAACTGAAGGAAACACTTAAAGTACCTGAAAATAGGTTATGGAAGCTGCAGCAAGTCTTTTACATAGCCCCCTAACCCATCAACCCTTAGAATAAGTCACATTCCCATCATATGAAACAGGATTAAGTAAAGCTCATTTCAAAGATCTTCTTTCAGTATCATTTATTACATTCCCCAGTATGCACATGTGCCTGGTAAATCCGAACAAGAGTTGTATATTTTGACAGCATAGTGATTAGTGTTGCTGCCTCACAGTACTTGGTTATCTGACTTGGTTGTCAGCAGGGATGTCTTCTGTGCAGTGTTTGCATGTCATCCTTGTGTTTACTGATGCTTTTGTCATGTTGTCTGGCTTCCTCTCACATCCCAAAGACATGCTGTAGGCAAACTGCTGATGCTGTGCATTACCTACTGGCAGACTTACACTGTGAAAATGAATATGTGTGGGTGAGTGTTTTGTGTCAGACTGGCATCCTTTCCAGGATTAATTGCCTCTCTTATGTATGCTAAGTGCCAGAAAAAGTTCCGGCTTTCTTACATCCCTGAGCAGGATCAAGTGGGTTTCAAAATGTAATGCATTTACAATAAAATTATTTTTCTTGAAATTATAATTTATAAATTCAACATTTACTACTGAAGAAAAAGCTAATTATATTGCTGTTAAGATTTTAAAAAATATCCTTGTGGACAATGGGTTTAAGAGTGTACTTTTTGATGTAGGTTACTGGTAAAGAAGCATCCAACTATTCATGTCTGCAATTCATGCCGGACTTTAGTATGTGCTTTGTCTCTAACAATATGTAGACAGGTGCTGTATTTTTCCCCAACAAAAGTTATATTACTATGATGAACATGTGGAAGGCTGAAGATGCATATTAGAAGGTCAAGCCCATTTAAAATGACAACTGCCAAATATAAGATGCTTTATATAGACTTTAAGCATACACCAGTTACATCTTGTGATATTATCCACTGTCTACAAGGTACTGTACTGTTTACAAAAAACGTATTCATTTATCTCATCTCATTGTGCTTACCTGATTATGAGAAAGGCTTTAGCAGGAATATTATAATTTATAAAAATCCGGTGTATCCTATGAAACTAAAGAGAAAAACAAGTTTTATTATGCAATCATACATTTTTTTGACTAATGCAGTACATAGCTAAAACATTCCGGTACAGCAGAGTGATGACTCATCAGTTGGCTTAGATCCAAGAAATTAAACTACAACACAGTCAAGGTCACTCACTCATTCACTGATCCATAAAATAAGGCCTATACAAATGCAAATTCTAAATACAAAGTCTTTGTTATTGAAACATTTGTTAATGCTTTTCATGGCTACTGATTTGCTCAGGTTGCTCTTGACAATTTGAAATTGAAGTATGTTATATTGACTTCCATTTACAGGCAATATGCAGTAAGGTGTCTTACAGCTTGGGTAGAAAATCATCTAGAAGTGTAATTTGTATCTATGTAACAGAATAAACAACAGTGGAACAATGTATTTATCTCTATTAGTCTATGTGATACAGTCAACTCATTAGTGGCAAATCTGGAAGCTATTTCTAACTATTGATTTTTTTTTTTTGTCTTGGAAGAAATGCAGTTACTCACAGCATGTTATGGTGTATTATACATATATATACCATTACCCTGTTTACCTTTTCTTAGTTTAAAGTGTTTACCTTTTGTCAATAGCTGCAGCAGACACTAATGCATTGTGATTAAATAAGATGCATCCTTAAGATGTATGTTTGCATTTTGCAACATTTACCTGAATCCTGTATCACTGTGTGAATGTTTTAATTTAGAATCTGCATAAGTCTGTTAATTTAGACCCAATGCTCTAAGATTTCAGAGCTGGGTCTGGTGAGCTTCTCCAGGCTAACAAAGACCAATAAATAAAGGTGTATGTGGAGATCTAGGGTGAGAGTGTAGAAGTAACTGTGTGAAAGACTTCTCTGTGAAGAAAACAGTCAAGACTATCAGGGATTTAATAAAGCGTACATGATAATTTTTATTGTGTGCATGTCACGGTGTGATGCACACATGGGCATGAAAACTTTTAAATTCAGTTAACTTCATGTAGCGGCTTGCACACATGCACAAATACTGAGACTTCCATGGAATGCAAATTACATCATAAGTAGCTGAATTTTATGCTAATGAGACAAATTACCATGGTGGACTGATTCGACAACCTGTAAAGCAAGTGTGTAGACTCTGTGTTCGTGTTGGCTATGTATTCCAAAACTGTCCGAATACAGCCACGGAAATGAGTCTACATGGAAACAAGAGCAAATAAAACCTCTTACATTTGTAGATAACTGCCCTTAACATGTAACACCACACATATTTTGACCTAATTACACAGGGTGGATGCTAGAAAATCACTGTAACAATCATAATAATGTAATTTTAAGTGCCATGACATAAATGTAGCTTTGCTACCCCACCCCCAAATGAAGAATATACCTGTAAGTAATGCAGGCTGCTAAAATGTGTAAACCTCCACAAAACATTGTATTATATTGAGATTTAAGTATATGCAGGCTGTAGCTGGTGAATTACAGTATTCCTCTGTTACATCATTGGGATCCCATTCAGTTTTCCTGCCTACACGGTTACTAACTGTGTAGATTCCAGGCTGTCAGCACAGTGAAGATGTAAATGAGGTCAAAACTAATTAGAATTGTTGAATCACAAAAAAAGAGTAACTGTGTAGGGATGTTCACTTTGTGTAGGTACTTCCACAGTATTCGTGTTGAATGCATAGCAACAATGAATGATGACATCGGGGGATGTGTCAGGTTACACTTGCAGAGGTGGGCATGTAGGACTGTGAAGGGTGAAAGTGCATGTGAGAAGTAAGAAAAATGTCCAAAATCATCCAAGGTGAAAGCAGGAACTCACCAGCAAAGGTTTGACTGTTTATTGAAAACCAGATGTCAAATAAAACACGTTGTCAAATAAAACACATAAACGCTCTTAGCAGACAAATTGCGTTTTCGTCTTTACCAGAAATGACTTCATCAGATAGTAATCCAATTGATTAATTAAGCCATTAAATAGTAAGACATTTTCAAACAATACCCTATCAGTCAAAAAGCATCAAAAGGTAGCCAATCACAATACTGACACTCATAAATATTAAAAATTAAATACAATCAGATTCATTTATAAAATCAATGTACTTTGTTGTTATTGAGTTGCTGAAATAAATATGTTGAAATATTTCATAAATTCCAAAACTAATATATATTTCCTTCTTATGAATATTGTTTAAATATAAAATCTCATTTAAAAACATGAATAAATAAATTAATAGAGTGTTTGAAACAGTTGTGGTCATTTCTTCATATGAGCAAACACTGCCATCTATTGACCATTAAAAATATTACAAGCTGGGAATATTTTTCTTAAATATCTGCAGCTCTCAATTTGAGTACTGGGGTTATAGAAATACTATCGTTTAATCCAGGTTTTTTTGTGGCATTAAGTTGAATTTGCCACCATAGTTCTCTATACCCCACCCTTTCCTCCCATAAACCTCCTCTTAAATCCCTTTTCACCTGTTCAATAACAAAAAAATTAAATTTTCCCTCTTCACATTCTTTTGTGTGCCTATATAGTGCATTGGTGTCCTTAGCCTTAGAAATTTCATAACAATGTTCATATATTCTTCTCCTCAGGACTCGTTCGGTCTTCCCTATATAAAATGAACTACATTTATTGCATATAACTATATATATTACTCCTTTTGTCTCACAATTGTAGTAACCGTTACTTTTTATGGTTTTATTTCTACTAGGGATAGTTATTTCACTGGCATTGACCATGTATTCACATTGGTTACAGTGACCACACTTAAAACTCCCTTTCCTTTTTTGTCCATCTATCCCTAACCAATCTTAGTATGTTTACTATGAGATTCTAAAATACTTTTTATATTCCTAGAATTTCTATATACAATTTTAGGTACCAACTTATTTACACTGATTATGTCAGATAGACCAGAAAATTTAACCCATTCATTTCGAAATATCTCACTTAATCTAATATTGGACATATTGTATTCCATAGTTAAAGCCTGTTCATATTTTAATTCAATTCCTACATTGGAAGTACTGTTATTTATAATGGTGTTGACAGATTTTTGACCCTTTATCGGCTGAAATTTAGTATCTCTGCCTAATTCTACCTCTGTTCTGAATTTCATCACAAAATCCCTAGGATAGCCCTTTTCCTCAAACATCCTACTAAGTAAATTACATTCTGTAAAAAAATCTCCACTAGCGCTGGTCGTTCTACTACCCCTCACAAACTGCCCCTTGACAATATTTTTCTTACAATGTGAGGGGTGTGCGCTAGTGAAGTGAAGAAAAGAGTTACAAAACGTTTCTTTCCTAAAGATTTTGGTTTCAAAATCTTGTTCTGTCTTGTATACCTCAACATCCAGGTATTGTAACTTCTCTCTTGAAAGAGTATATGTGAATTTTAGAAAATCGGTAGAATTATTTATGTATTCAAAAAATTCATTAAATCTGTCTATTCCTGCTATCCAAAAAATAACTATGTCGTCCAAAAAACGACAATACAATGTCCAACATTCCTTATATTCAGAGTTTATTATGAAATCTTCCTCCCATTTGGCTAGGACTATATCGGCATAAGTGGGCGCACAAGCTGCGCCCATTGCTATGCCTTGAACTTGTTGATAATATTCGCCATGAAATGTAAAAAAATTATATTTCAAGACCATGTCCACCAAACCGGTAGTTATACTTTTTTCAGTGTGTGTCAATTTGGTATCCCTGTAAACCATTTCCTCAAACATGATTAAACCTTCCTTATGTGGTATACATGTAAAAAGATCCACCACGTCTACAGTAATAAATAATAAATTTTCATTAAATAAACCTGGACCAATACATCTTAATAGGTCCCATAAATCTTTCAATGTATATTGATTTTCAACACTTATATGTTTTACCTTATTGTCCACATATTTTGCTAATGGAAGTGTTTTAGACCCTTCCGCTGAGACAATAGGTCTCAAGGGTGGGTCTTCCATATTTTTGTGGACCTTAGGTATTCCGAATATTATTGGTATTCTTGGTTTTTCCACATATAAAAATTCAAAAGTCTTTCTATCCATTAATCCCTCGTATAACATGTTGTTTAATAAACTATCAATTTTGTAATATGCCAAATTCATTTCATTTAGTGAGACAGATGTATATTTAGCTGTATCTTTTAATATAGAGTTCATTTTGCCTTCATATATTATATTGTCCATGAAGACAATTCCACCCCCCTTGTCTGGTTTCATTATTCTCATGTCACTGTTGTTCTTTAATTCATACAATATTTCATTTTCTTGTTTGGAAAGATTGAATTCAGTGACCCTTTCATCATAAAGTTGTCTAATTTCATTTTCCAACATAATCTCAAAATTTTTGACTTGGGGGTGTAAGGGTGGATTGTATATACTTCTGCGGACCAGTTTTGAGTCCTGAGGAGGTAAATTTGTCTTGGTATTAGAAGAGAATAAAATATCAAGGTTAATTTTTCTAAGGAATAATTTCACATCTATAATGGTGCTCACCATTTCACCTTTCACAGAGGGAATAAATTTAAACCCTTTACTCAACAAGTGAAAGTGTTGTTTTTTAGGAGTAACATTACTAAAGTTGTAAATGGTAAAGTTATCAAATGTATGTCTAATGCCATTAACCTGTATGGCATTCTGAATTCTGTCCAGGTCAGGGGTTGGGTGCATTAAACCTAATACCTCCCCCCTCCCCCCCCCTTTTTCTGAAAATTTTGATACTCATCCTGATTTCCATATGAATTTAAAACATCTCTTCTTAATGGTGGAAATTCAGTATCATATTCTGTATGTACCCTTACATTCTTACCCTCCTCATTGTATCCAAAAGGTGGGTCTACCTGGTATTTATAACGATCATTTTTCTTATAAGGTGGTTTGGGATAATTGGTATTGTTCTCATACTCTCTTATATCTCTCTTTAATTTACTTATTTTTCTTTCAATAATATCGCTGCATTTCCAATCAATTTCTTCCTTTACTTTGTAGTACTTGTCTCTTTCATCTTTAATTTCAAAAATAAGATCTTCCTTTATACATACATCTAGTGTTTCTATCTCTATTTTTAACAAGTCCTGCACTCTATTGTTCTCATTGATAATTAATTTTAAAATGTCAAGACCACATTGATTAAATACATTCAACAGTTCCTGGTGAAAAACTGAACCTGCTACAACATTATTAGGGTACTAACTTACCCTTAGTCCCTTAGGGACCACTTTCCTATTGATGCATTCAGCTAGGTATTCATTCTCTATTGTGAGCGTTTTAAATTTCATCATCAATTTATACAATTTATCCAGTTTGCTGAAATAACTTGTCCCATCAGCAGAAATCTGCTTATGTGCATTATCAAACTGAATGTTAAATGGCATTTTCAACCAATCTTTGATATCTTTTTTCTTCCACGAACTGTGGAAAGAAATGTTAACAGTACCTTTGCTTTTGTTTGAGGTAGTGGGGTTATCAAAGTCCTTAACAGCATCCGCCAGCGAAGAAGCAGGTATATTTGTAGTTTCAGTTGGCGCCAAAAGTATTGGCGTATTGGCCGGATTAAATGTTCCACCATTCGGTGCTTCTATGTCCAAGTCGCGTTGTGTAGAACCACTTTTGCGACGTTTTCTCTTGGATTTAGTCCCTGTTAACCATTCGGTTCCTTCAAACGAACTGGCGCTCTCTTCGCTTTGCTTCCGGTATAGCGAATGACAAAGCGGCGTAAGAAGGTCAATCAACATGTGAGAAGTACACAATTCCTAAGTTCTGTATCATCCTGTTTATTGCCTGTTAAAATGCA
>NC_056744.1:63241487-63296487 GCF_019279795.1 Protopterus annectens | reverse complement strand
CAGTGGGAAACTGTCCATTGATTATAGAAGGTATATACTGTAGTAACTAGTGGGGAGTTGGCTAGATGGACCAGGTTTTGGTGTAAGACTAACAAAATGTGTCTATTCTATGGAAGGCTAGGGTTAGAAAAGGTGTCAGTGTTTCACAAAGCACACCTGAGTTGCTCGCAGGACAGCAATGCAAGCCTGAGTAGTAGACTGAGTACAAACTCCCCAGGACACAATGCTGCAACACAGTGAAGTTAAACAATTTTAAACAATGAAAACAAGTGAAAAACCTACAATGAGCCTTATTTCAGCAATCCCCAAGTCAGATGGGTTCTTGACTGCACAGTTCTGCCACAAGGGTGCAGGAGGGCCTTCTTAATGTAAGAGGGCTGGTTTTAGTGCTCCAATGATATTAAACAGTCTAGATTCAGCAAGCCTGAATTGAGCCCATGCTATAAAATGCAGAAGTCCTAGAAGTGCAGAAAATTGCAATCACAACAGAATAACAAACATTTTAAATAAAGCAGCAATTCAGTAGAATACTCCAACAACAGTGTAGACAACAAATCTTCCTAGTGTGAAATAAGTGGTCTGGAACACAAATGCTTAAACCAGAACTAAGACACTTTCAAAATAACTGACACAATAAGCCTTCAATCAGCAATTCTCAGCATAGAAAGATGCAGGCTATCCTCCACTGCAACAAGAGTCTACACCACAAACCTTCCTAATGTAAAAATAATGAGTTTGGAGGCCAAATGCTTAAACCATAAAAAACAGTCTTAGAACAAAAACCACAGTAAGCATTCAGCCAGCAATTCCCAGCTCAGGAGGGCAGAGGCTACATCTCTCCCACCAGATTGTAGACTATAAACATTCATAATGCAAGACAACTGGCCTGAAGCCCAAGTGCTTAAACCAAACATAATAGGCTTAGAATCACATTTACAATGTAGTGTGATACCAGACTGACAACAGTGACATGTCTGTTAATCTACCTACATATATCATGTCATGGTTAGTAGGCCCTGCATGTGTCTGCTGGGTCTATATTATATCAGCGAATGCTTGAAATTGCGAATGCTGTATAATCGACCCACACACTTTGAAAATCCAAAATGCCGAACATATGGATCAACGATTTTTTCACTGATACAAAAAAAAAAAACAAAAAAACAAACAAAAAATAAAGTGGGGAGCTTTGCCCCACACACGCACCCTACTTAAATATACCAACTCTGAGATTGCACCACAGTGGAGGAAATGGCAAAGTCCCAAAAACACCAAGTCATTTTCTTCCCTAGGAAAAAAAATTGCTGTTCCGTGCTTTCATAATTTCACCATTTTGGGTAAACACGTTTGATTAAACAGCATTTGCAACTTTAATCGTTCGCTTACATAATAGGAACTTGTGTCTGATGAGGTTCCTGCAAAAGACAGCAATATACTGTATTATTGTTCTGATGAGCTTCTCTACAGTGCTGTCATACACTCCTGAGATCTGCATGTGATGGCATGTCTTATGATTTGCACCATGCGTATGTACTGGAAAATATTATAGAGAAAGGTTATAAAGTAATGACACACATTGCAGTTCCTGACTTCACAACCCTTACAAGAGAATACACAAGAAAGTACTGTCATGATGATGCTATCCACTGTATCATTTGGAAAGGCAAATACAACTGACAAGTAAAATTATCAGTTTAACAACACAAATGGAGATATACTAGGCACTGATGTAGCTATACACCCTGTGCATCAAACACATAGCTTTTGTACCGCTAAATCCAAAAGAGACAAAACAGGGATATGGCACAGCTATCATCACTTGCACACAGTGCTGGGGGGTGGTCTAGGTTGTCACAAAAGGAGTGTGTGTGAGGGAGAAAGTGAAACAGGTGGAGTGTGTGTGTGTGTGTGTGTGTGTGTGTGTGTGTGTGTGTGTGTGTGTGTGTGTGTGTGTGTGTGTGTGTGTGTCTGTCTGTAGGGGTCCTCCATGTGAAAGTGGTGTGTGAAATTCTGCATGAACACAGCCAAGCTCATAGTTAGCTATATGCCTTGGTATGTTGGACAGGTGTGAGCCGTGCATGGTAGAAGTGGCAATTCATCATTGTCACCCCCGACCATGTGAACTGGTTCTGCCAGGAGTCGCACTGGCACCTCCACACCAAAGGTCAGTTGAAGTGCTGCTACCTGAGCGTGACCAATGTCTACTAGATTTGCTTCCTTCATGGGAATGCCAAGGACCATGATCACGTGGCTTACCATGTCTGGGTGTAGACAGAACACTCCCTGATGGACCAGCAGAAGTACTGCCACTATGAAAGCATGATCGGGAATGGCCACATTGGCTCTCAGCAGATGTTGTGGTTGACCTATGCCAATGAGGATACTGCTCACCTCCCAGCAGATGTTCCATCACAATACTGCTAGTTCCATGACAGGCATTCCTCTGTCCATGACAGACACCCATCATTCCAAAGTGTCATTCATCCAATCCAGGTTATCAGGAACATGGTGGAGGTAGTCATGCATGTCAGCCTGTGCCACATCCACTACCCTGAGCATTTGTCTGGAGCACCTTTCTGAACATGCCTGTGCCTCCATGATGGCTCTAAACATACATTGAGTCATGCAGGAAGAGACACCTGCAGCAGGTGGAGGATGGACAGTAGGCCCCATCCATGCACAACTCTCCTGCATGGCACCTCACCAACACCTTGGCTATGGCCAGACTAAACAGGCACTGAAGCCACAGTAGCCACACTTCCCTGCTCAGTCTCATCATTTTCAACCTGTTCTATACCTGTGGGCTCAGTGGACTGGGTAGGCATAGGACTACTGGCTGTGTCCAGGGAAAAATATGGAGGTGGCTGGATGTTAACCTCTGTGTCAGATTCAATCTGTGCATCCCCTGACTGTGCCTTGGTTTTGCCACCATCATCATTTGTGTTTGATGATACACTGACATCAGGTGGCACAGGGCCCACACTCCCATTGTCATGTCACCTATGACAAAAAAGAAAAAGCACAGGCATACATTAATACCTGCACTACTATGGTGCAATATATGCTAAAGAACTAACAGTGCTACCACTATTACAGGCAGTGCAGCAATACACACAATAGGCCCATATGTTTACTAGAAATTGATCTGCAGTACTGAAATAACTTGATTTGGCTTACTACATGCAGGTGGCCTACAATGCTGAAATCCTGATGGTCCTGAAAGAAGATAAGCAAGCAATAAGGCTAAGAGCATCACATTTAACAGTAAGACAGGAAGTACTACATGTACTCCTTTCAAACATTATGATATTTTGCATTAACAAGAACGTGGCTAACAACTCCAAATTGAGCTTATCACTGTACTAATATTCAATCTCCCCCCAAGAAAAACACAAGTGACACAGAAGTAACTTTTATTTCGATTGTTTTACTCTACAGCAGCATTGAACTGATCATATAACAAAGCCTACCTGGAAGCTTTTCCTGAGACTGAGAAGGAGTTGCACCCACATCAAGGGCATATTGTAGGCCACTCTGCTGTGAGTTGTCCTGTGTCTGAAGAGTTTCCAGGAATTTCTCATTGGGGGTGAGAGGTAGCTCTGCAGCAGGCCCACCCCTGGTTGCCCTCTGGTCTCAGGCAACAGCAGCTGCATGCCTCAATGCAGCTGTGAGCTTGTCAAGTGGCCCAGTGCCACACTGGCTTATAAGTATGTCCATGGTCGCCCATGGCATTCATGTTATTAGTGATTTTCTGCCATATCCTTAGCCTCTCTGGCATATTGGGAAGACTCCTTCCAAAAAGGAAAGTGCCATGTTGACATATAACATCCACTATTATCATGTTTTCTGCCTCATTGAAGAGAGGGTCTGCACCTCAATGACATTTTTGGTCCTAAAACACAACAGAATGATAATACACATAACTATCACATAACTGAAAAGCAACTGTTACTGGATAAAACAGTTAAGCTATGCAGCCAGTAGTACCCACTGGAAAAACGTAACACATATGACATATGTGAAATACTAACAACAGGCAGAATGCAAAACACGGAGAGTAGCAAGGCCAACATATCCACAGCAGTAACCCAACAGTGCCACCCCCCAAAGAACAGGCCATTATAGTTTGTGACATACCAGTAACTTTTCTTTGCTTTCCCACCCACTAAAGAACAGGCACATGAATCATTTTGCTAAAAAATACATTGGAAATGTTAACATGCATTCAAAGGACCTGTCCCTGAAACATTTGTACATATGTATCCCACAGCTTACTATTTTTATGTATTGTCAATCATTTGTACCTCTGAAATGGTTTGATAAACATGGCCATGCCATCAGTACACTTCAAACTAATGCATACAGATAACAGTGTAAAAGGTGTTGCTTCACATTATTCATTAATATATTCCAGCATATGCATTATGTACATAAAAAAAATGACAGCATACCTGCTGAAGTTCAATACGCCTCAGTAAAGATAGCTTGGAAAATAGTTTGCTTTGCTGAATATGTAGCAAGTAATCTCATCATCAGTTTGGCTAGCTACACATTTGCCTTTTTACAGTGGAGTAGATTGTTAATGGATTGCATCTATCTAGGCTGTATTTCAGTCATTTTAATTACAGCATAAGCAGCTGAACTGAATGCTAATCGATCAATCTGAGCTATTCACAAAGTTATAAAGTAACCATTTAGACTCCATGCTGTTTTTTCCTGTGGATTTCAAAAGTAGTGGAGTACAGACACAGAAGGTCTACACAGACAGAATGTTATGAGCTGCTGCTGCTTAACTCCATTTGTATGTGCTACAGGCTGCAGGCAATGTTGCTGCCAATGGGCATAGGCCGAGACAGAGAAGAGTTTTCAGGCTACATTTAACTTACCACAGCATACATGACATAGACATTGTAGAGTGCTACAAGGTGGACAGGGACACAATACAGGAACCCTGTGACCTCTGCTGTCCTCAACTCAGAGCCACAGCCTTTACCTCACCATGTATTGGCTGCGTACTGCTTTTATTACAGTCATCCCTGAGTTAACACTGTGTCAACTGCTGCATTTACAAGGTAAGTCCTGAACATGCACTTTATTGTATAATAATATTATGACACATCCTTGTATTTCATCACTTGGTACAGTAAACAACAACAAGGTAGAAGATTTGTACAGAAATTAATGTCACATGTGACAGCAGAGACTTATTTGACTTGTACGCATACATTAGCAAGTATAACGTCTCAGGTCTTAAAGATTCACACATTGATACCTCTCCAAAGTAGTGATGATCACTGCATGCCCTCAGTTTAGCAACTTATGTTTGAAATGAGAAATCGTAACAGAGAATTTTGAATGTAATGAGACACATAGCAGTTTGAGGCTTCACTACCCTCACAAGATCAAACCAGCAGGATGCAAAACAAGGAGTGTAACAAGAGCAACATAGCCTTGTTTGTGCCATAACAGAAGCCCAGCTTGGGTCCACCCTCCTTGAAAGAACATTATACCCTTGCAAGTTACATAACAGGAACCCACCTTTGCTCCCCACACCCAATACAGCAGTCTATGCTTGTTTGTGGCATTCAACCTTCCATTAATTTGATGGAAACTGCATATCATATTGTCCCCAGTGAATATCCTCACCCATTTTATGGTAAAGGATATAGCCTGGAATGCACACTGCATGCTCCCGAGTACTGGTCAGATTACTGATGAATGACTAAGAAACACAGAAAGGTAGGACACAGCTGTATATTTGCAAGGAATAATCATAGCAGGTTTTGTGACCAGTAAGTGCACTACATCCAAATATATTGCATAGAGTACACCTAAAAATATCAGGTCATGCCTTGATATCAGTGTACATTCTGTTGCACTTGTGTGAGGAATTACATCATGTATTTGCTGTAAATGTTTTTGTGGGGCACAGTTGGATAAGTCCCCCCTTTTGTTTTGTGACAGTGCATTGCAATAAGAGTCGGGATCCTGACCTGTGTAGTCATAGCTCATGTGTACTAACAGTTTCTACTGTGTATGTCATAGATTGATTTTCCACATTTCAACTAATTTTCCATTTTTTTATACTTTTTTGGGAGGGCACTGTTTGCTCAATGGGCCACGCAGCACAAACGACTTTGGCTATGCACATTTCATTTGTGTGTGGAGCAGCAGTGCACACATGGGACAAATGGGCCAGCCATGTAGCAGACAGAACCCAGACAGCCACACACATACACCAGATGCATTCAATTAATGCTATTGGCCATCATGCAAACACATTTTCCTGCAGCTCGCACTGTTGTTCAACATGTTTGTGTGATGGTAAGCACTGTGCAACACTTTCAAATGTTTCAAATCCAAAAAGTGTGTACTTCCAGTAAGCACAATACCTGCAATTGGCAGGAAACTGTGATTCTACATTGGTCTTGATCTGTGATAGGCATGGCTGTTGTTCCTGGAGAGTTTTTGAGATTCTGTGCTCAAAAATGGGGTATCCAGGAGTCCAAAGTGTTTGTTGGACTTCTAATCAATGAACGTGGGCCCAGGCTATTACAGTGGGACTATCGTGACTTGGATTACAAGGCAGAGGCATGGAATAGTCTGGCTCGTGCTCTAACCAGTGCTACAGGTACCCACCCCCACTGGTGAACAATGTAGGAGCTACTACAGAAACCTCAAGATGAGGAAGAGGGATACCCATGATCATTGGATTGAGGAATGTTAGACTGGGGGCACCCCACAGATGTGTAAGTATCACTTACAGAGACTACTTGTCAGAGCTAAAAGCTGGATATAGTCAGGACTGGTATGTTTAATGGTATTCCATCTGTTTTTCCCACAGCCGTTACAAACAGGGCACTGAATGTGCAAACCTATGCCCCTAGACTGGCACAGATATGATACACATGTGGTATGTATGCATCTCAACAGTGGGCTTATTTTAGCATTAAAAGTTGCAATGTATTTATTTGTTACATATACAGTTGTATCAAATTGAGTATTCATTTCTTAACTGCAATAGGGAAGTATGAATGCATTACTCTGGAGGACAAAACAACAGTTCATTATTACAAAATAGTTATAGGTTGTGCCTTCAAAATCCACACTTGCCAAATATATTAAATATATAATATATCTATGCCAAGATTTCATCAATATTGCATCAGAGCTGTAAAACACTGTCACCACTGTCTTGCTGTAAACTGTAATAAGTATATTTTGACTACCCATACGTGCAATGTATGCACACATCAAGGATTGCTTACTGCAGTCTGTAGTATGTTGTGCATCTGTTAGAAGCTGGTAGTCTGAACAGTAAACAGAGGTATTTTGTTAGGAGTTTATAATGTTAAAAGTAAAGGTAAAAGAATAGAGTAAAATAATTGTATCAATGCTTTGTATATCAGATATAATGTTACTAATATTTTCCCTTTTTTATTTCTCACCCCAACCTTTTTCTCTCTCCTTTTTTGGGGGGTTTATTATTTTTGGGGGCTTTGTGTTTACTTTTTTATTTTGTTTTTCCCACAGCATAGCTGGGTAGAAGTGTCCCGCAGGATCCACCTGCCCCCACTCCACCAACTACAGCACCGCTGCCCAGCACATCTGGTGCAGAACCTGGTAGCATCCCCTCTGCCACCCTGCACTACACAACCCCTCAAGTAGTTTTGCCCCAGAGGATAGGCCTGTGGCTCCCTCCAGGTGCAGTGGCAGAGGGGGTGAGTTTATTACCCATGGCAATCTGCCAGGGATGGTGCATAGGACTGCATGCCACACTGTCAGTGCATGCCTACACTGGCTGGAAACACTGTTATCCATTGTTGTATTAAATAACACAAGGAGACAAAGACATTGGACACTGCAGCCTTCAGCGCAGTGAGGTGACAGTGATGACAGTCCAGTGGGTGAGGACTCGATTCTCACTGTCACCCAACTTGACATCCATGGGTTTGTGATATCCCCACCCTTACCCCAACCATGATGTTTACCCACCTCATGTGTCCTTCACCATCTCTGTCTCTTGTCTTGTTTCTTGTCTGTCTGCAATTGCATCCTCACCTGCCCAACTTACCTCACCCAGACATTTCTACATCCCTTTGCCAATATTCTTCTCTCTCTCTCTCTCAAAAAAAAATGGGCACCTGTCCCACAATAAAAAATCATACCATACATAGCTCTCCATTTTGCACACGTGTCTTCATGACACACATGATCCTGTTTGGGTCTCTATACAACTGATTGTGCTGTGGTCACCTCTCTCTCTATCTGTCTCTCTCTCTCTCTCTCTCTCTCTTGCTGGAGGTGACTGTCCAAATTCAGCCAAATTTGTGTTTTGTTCTGGAAGAAATGGATAGCTATGTTTTTTTCCTACATCCTTCCTGCACATTCCTGCCTTGTTTTCACTTTGTGCATTCTCCTGTTTGCTCCCCATTTTACCATTTTCCTGTCTTCCCCATTTCTTTTCTTTCCACTGTACTACCTAACCACTTTTTTCTTTTGGTATACATTTGTAAATAAAATGCATATTGCTTTAAAGCTGTTTTGATGGTTTCTTTAACTATTGGCATTTAAAGAAGTGTTTGGTTTAACATTGTAAAATATTTCTGATTTTTGTTACTGAGGATCACCTGTGTGTGATGAATAAAGGCTTGTTGCTTTGAAGCACTACCTGGTTTTCATGATTTTTGAGAATTATTGTGACTGAGCCCAGTTCTTACCTTATTGTTCTTAGGGTTACCACCTATCCCACTTTGCAAGGGACAGTCCCACTTTGGGCAGTTGTGTCCTGCATAAAAAACAAAAAAAATGGCAAATGTCCTGAGATTTTAAGACAAAGTATATTTCTTAAGTTTATTTTGTACCTGAAACACATAAATATTGTTTGAAATAGCATAAGCAACTCAAATGCTACAAAAATAAGCTTTTATTTTGGCAAAAAAGTGAAGTTCTGTCCTTTGCACTGGCCATGGGTATGTTTTGTCCCACAAAAACACACATTTCTACAAAACATGTCCCACTTTGGGCATTTGAAAAGGTGGCAGCGCTAATTGTTCTGTGTTCTAGCAGATCAGTTTAAAGGTGCTGCTGACAAGAATATATGTGCAAAGAATACTTCAGTCATTAGAGATTCTAAGCAGGAAGTGGAGATTCTAAACAGGAAGTGGACACAAAACAAGTAATTTGCTACTGTAGATGTAGCCAGTGTTTACACCTCGGTAAGACATCAAGATGGTATAAATGCTCTTTAACATTTTTTGTGTAACAGTAGTGCGGGAGATTATATTGTAAATCTAGTAAATTTTGTCTTACATTTCTTTTAGATTTGCTGAAGTACTGTTTTAGCAAATAAAATGTATTGCTATGTGAGTGTCTTTTGCCCCACTTACACAAATATGCTTAAGGGAGTTTAAAAGAAATATGTATATATTTTCATAATTTTTTTCTTTTCATGAATATGTATGTGCATGAGTTTTTTTTACAAATATTATTATCTCTGATTTGTTCTTCTTTTTATTTGTACAAGTTAAATGAATTCCTTTAAGAATTTTATGCAGTATATGGAACAAAGTCTTTTTAGTCTTCAGTCAGCTTTCATATAGTCTCTAGTACTGAATGCTTTTTTTTTTTTTTTTTTTTTTTTTAGATTTAACTCTTTGCAGTTTGATAAGCTAGGTACTACATTTTTATCCTAAAGACTGTGAACCTATATATTATATATGTGTGATGTGAGTTGCCAATCCATTCAGGTTCTAAGAGACCTGTAGAGAAATGGTTAGAATACAAAAAGCATGCAGTGATTAGAATTATTTTCAAAAGGAAGTGCTGCAAGTGATGTAGAGCTTTCATTCATGGAATTATGATAAAACTGCAGTGCTGCTTAGGATAAGGTCTGTGAAGTCCAGCAGTGTATAAGTAACACTAAAATGTTTTGAAAGATCATAATAATAAGTAATGTAATAATACTTTTCAGCATCCTGAGAATATTTATGTTTTAGAATTTAATGTTTTAATTAAACAGATAGTTGATTTAATCTTTAAGTATTGGTATCTTTTAAGATTAAATCTTAACTTGATTTCTAAGTTACCTGTCAAACCTAAGGGTTCATACCCTAGACGTAGAATCCTGCCTGATTTTTTGGTGCATTGTCACTTTAAGAGACCATTAGAATAGGTCTCGACTTATTTGTATAATAGATTTAACATGTTACCTTGTCACAAGTGTACAAGAAATGGCTTAAAAATGGCAGCTATCTGCTGTACCCCAATTAAGTTAAAACACCTATAAAACGCGTCTGCTATTCTAGGTTTTACAGTCCTACATCCTTCCTTCAGTATTACTTTGCCAGACACCTCCAGGTTGTGCCATCATACTTTGTTACTGTCTCTCTTAATCTGTTTATATAATATCTGTCTGTCTAAAGATAGACTGATATGGATCTATCTGGTAGAGCTGCTCCAAGTTTGGCGACCTTATCCAGAGACCTGGAGTGAATCTGAATCTGAACTAAATCCAAGGCGTCCACTGCGTTCAACAAAATATAAGTACATTCTAAGCTTGCATTGCACTTTTTTTGAACTGCATTTTAACTAATTGCTGCTTCAGTTTTTGCTGTTCTACTGCTGTGACTATTTTTTTCTGCACTTTGAATTTCTAATACTTCTGTATCTCATAGCATAGGCTCAATTCACACTTACTGAATTTAGGCTGTTTGGTATTTATTGAGCACTAAAACCAGCCATCCTACATTAAGAAGGCCCTCCTGCACCGTTTTGGAAGCAGTGTTCAGTGCAGGGCCCATCTAAGTTGGGGATTGTTGGAATAAGGCTCACTTTTAGGCTTTCCCATTGGTTAGTTTGTGTTAAAACTGTTTAACTTCTCTTGTATTTAAGCACTGTGTTTGAACCTAGCTGTGCACCACACAACAGGGTTTACCACTGCTGTGTATAGACACAAACACATTTTCCTCTTGATATCAGCTAGAGAACTCTCCTTAGCTCTACTGCCTCTCTGTGCACAACGCAGTTGCATCTGATACCCAACAAACAACTCAGCTGTGTATTCTAAGGTGCTGACACAGTCTTCCACCCTTAGCCATTCACAGAATTGCCACCTTTGTTAGTCTCACAAGCAATCCGTGGTCCATCTAGCCCATCCGCTCTAGTCAATACAATATATACCTGCTCTAATGGACCGACAGTTTTCCACCATTTCTCCAGTGAACCTGATTGATACAGGCATCCTGAGGCAATGCAGCAATTGCTTCATGTATACTGACAGCTACTTGCTCCTAAAGCAAACAAATACAATATCTGAGGGATGTAACTATACCATGAAATTAGAATCAGTGCTCTCACATAACAATAAACAAGACAAAAAAAGGTTGTTAGTACACGCAACTCCCCTCTCACACAAGATAAGGTCAAGGCACATAAACCCTCATATGCAGAGGTACTCAATAACAGCCTAACAAAAGACCAAGAACATCCCATGCACAAACAACATACACATACTGATACACAAACAGAATCCACCATTACACATAACAACACACATATCAGTATCTCAACAATTAAGCCCCTAAGGCAAAACACCTCAAAGCCTAATGTTCTGGTCATAGGTGACTCAATACTGAGACACACAGATGTCCCCTTCACCAGGTTGAACAAGGAAAACATCACGATCAGCTGCCTGTCACGTTCCGGGATCCATCAAATCATGCACACACTCAAGTCATTCAGCAACAATTACCATTATGACTCTGTCATAGTACATGTTGGTGTGAATTACTTGAGATTTACCTCTCTGGACTATATGAAGAAATACATGACAGAACTCTCAGATTATGTGTCACAGGCAGATATGTCCCTAGCCCTAAACAGCATTCTACCTTCAGCTAGGATGATGCCACAATAAAGACAAAAAAATGATTGATTTCAACAATTGGCTTAGCTTCTGGTGTCACTCCAGTGGGATCCACTATCTGTCTGCCTAGAAAGACATGGTAGGCAGTCTATGCTGCCTTACCAAGGATGGTCTTCACCTGTCTCCTCATGACTTTTGGATACTGACAATGGTACTTGCCTCCCCCATAGTGCCTTTTTTAGGCAATGTTCAAACAAAACTTCTGATGTAAAGAAATCCATTAAAGACAATCTCAAGGTCATGCTGTTCAATGCTAGGAGTTTAAACAGTAAACTGCACACCCTGGAAGCACTCTTCACCTTGGAAGATGCTGTTATTTGTGCAGTCACTGAGACTTGGTTCAAGGCCACTGAGAGCACCGTGGCCATACAGGGCTACAATGCCTTTCACATGTTCAGACCCTAGAATGAGCATGAAAGAAGCATAAAAGGTGGAGGTGTATCCATCTTCATTAAATCCAATTGCACCTTGAAACGGGTGAAACAGTATCCCTGTCTTGAGCTACTCCAGGTCCAATTAACTATAGATAAAATACCCTTCTACATCATCACTAGCTACAGGTCCCCCAATGTGAACCAGGAGAAGCACACTGCCTACCTGGACTTGCTCACTCAGTATACAGCCAAAACCTTGGTCATGGGAGATTTCAACTATCCTTCTATCAATTGGGCATTTTACATGAGCACAAACATGATTGCTATGATGTTCCTGGACTTTGTTAATTCAAATGCCCTGGAACAGTTGGTCTGCACCTCTGCAAGGGGCTCAAATGCCCTGGACCTAGTGCTCAACAACATGGGGGTCACTGCACTACCCCTTGTGTGTTGCCCTTCCTAGTATGGTCATACCATAAATCTATCTCATTTGAAGAAAAGATCAAACCTGACAACCCCACAGAAGTAAAAAAAAAAAACTGAAATTTTTCTCCAAAGCAAACTATTGCCTACTAGGCAATGGGATAAAAAGTTTCAAAACCTCTGCTAACATAGTCAACAATGACTCCTATGCAGAGAAATACACAAATGCCCTAATAGCCACTTAAACAAATGCATTGACACAGCTGTACCTAACAGGAACAAAACCAGATCTTCCCATAAAAACAAGCCACCCTGATGGACTGTAAGTATAATTAAGTTATACAACAAAAGAAGAAAATGACATCTAAGAACAGGAGGGAAGAATACCTTCCACAGCTTGATCAAGAAAATCAGATATCCTGTTAAGTCCTCTAAGGTTAGCCACCAGGCTAAATTAGCATCCCTAGCTAAAGACAATCATAAGGCATTCTTTAGCTACATCTGAAACCTAAAAGGGAATGCCCAGCTGTATGCCATACTTATAGTGGACAGTACCACTCACACTGGACTTGAGGAAATTGCCAAAATACTAGCCAAGAGATTTGGCAATAATTTCACCTAATGTCCCCACTAGACATACCCCAAAGCTTTCCTGACACCAGTCCTACACCGAGTATCACCAAAGAACAGGTCATATAAGCACTCTCCAAGGCCAAAAACATGTCCTCTATGGGACCAGATAACATCCCAGACTGCTTACTAAACAATCTAAAACTTTGGGAGGGTGGCCTAGTGGTTAAGGTGCTTGCCTTGCAAACACAAGGTGCAGGGTTTGATTCTCACAATGGATAATTGGCTAGGCTTAAAATGGCTCACAAGGGCAGTTAGTCTAGTACTAATCTATGAACCTAAGACAAAGAGGATCCACTTGGCATTCTCTTTAACCATAGCTTGAGAACTGGCTTTGTCCCAGCAGAGTGGAGAACGTCAACAGTAATCTCCTTGCACAAATGGGGTTCTTCAACTGACCCTGGGAGCTATCAAACCATAAGCCCAACCAGCCTTATCTGCAAGGCCATGGAAAGGATCATCATGGACCTTATCCACAAATACATAAGTGACCTTCAAAGTCTTGACCCAACCCAGTTTGGTTTCGTCAAGGATAGATCTTGTTTATTAAACCTAGTGGACTTCTTTGAGAATGGCACCAAACCCCTGAATGAGAGCAATAGGTGACCTTCAAACTCTTGACGCAACCCAGTTTGGTTTGTTAAGGGTAGATCTTGCTTATTAAACTTAGTGGGCTTCTTTGAGAATGGCACAAAGCCCTGGATGAGGGCAAAACAATAAATACCACCTATCTTGATTTAGCCAAACAGTACATACCACCTATATTGATTTAGCCAAGGCCTTTGACACAATCCTCCATTCAGGTATCATACAGAAACTTTCCCAGATGGGGATTAACATCTACACTACAAGATGAGTAGCCAACTGGCTTACGAACAGAAAGCACACTGTCAACGTTGAAAAGTCCATCTACACCAGTAGACCAGTTACCAGTGGGGTACCACAGGGATCTGTACTGGGCCCTCAACTGTTTGGGATCTATTTATCTGAAGTCCAGGCAAAGGTAGGTGGCCTATGGCTTACCAAGTCTGCAGATGACTGTAAACTGGGCACAATCATAGAGTTCCCCATTGTTGTTAACATACTACAGAAAGGGCTGACACAGAGAAATGGTTGGTGCCAAACTCATGGACTAAAACTTAACACAAAAAATGCCTCATTATCCCCTTTGGAAAAGAATTAGCCCCTGCTATTATGATGTAGACAGCACTTGTCTAAGCTCAAACTCAGTGGTGTGAGACTTGTAGAAGCTGCAGGTGCAACTTCTGTGAGAACCTGTGCTGAGCCAAGCTGAGCGCCACTATTCTCATGTGAACACTTTGTTTGATCTTTTATAAGGATGGAAATAGAAAGAAAAGAACGCTACAAATAGGAAAGAGAGAAGACAATTAATTGGGCAGGATGAGGTGACAATGCAAGGGCAAATTGTTTTATGGGGACAAAGCCCCAATTTTCTTTTTTTTTTCTTTTTTTTTAAGAGGGAAGTTAGGGAAGAAGTAAAGTTAGAAAGTGTAGGAGACAGAATTAAGAAAGAGTGAAGAACCAAACAAACATAAATGACAGACAAGACAAACAGGAGCAATATGGTGGACTGGCATTTGTGGGCACAAGACATACAGACACAAAATGGAGGGACAAGAGTTATGAAAAACAGCTACCACCTTAGTCCAGAAAACATCAGTTATCTCCCCTCTTTGATGGATCTGGAGAGGGATCTCCAGTGGTGTGGGGGTGGAAGCCTCCAATAGCTTGATGGTTGGAATCTACAAGGTCGGCAAGTCTTGAACTCACTGTAGAAATGATTGTAGGTTTTGCATTGTGACTCTCCACTGCCCTTTCAGCTGCTGACTCGACCAGGCACTGAAGGTCATGTTGTTTGCAGTGTACCAGGCTGCTGCATAATATGGGATCAGAGGGATTGAGACACCACTCCCAACCTGTGAAGACATCCCTGAGTGAGCATGGAGAGGTGGTCAGTGCTCCCTCAGTTGAGAGGCATGCAGCTAAGTTGTTCTAGGGCCCTCTGGACCTGTAGAAAAAATGTCTTGAAAAGGGAGAGAAAAAATAAATCAGAGAGATGTGTAGACAAGAAATGGACTTCTAAGTAATTTGAAAACATTGAATGTATTTAATAAAATTAAATTAAATGTATTTATTCAGAAATTGCTATTATGCCATGATACACATTTCTCACTTCTTGATTGACTGCATTCTGAGAAATGTTTATGGAAGGCAATTGTTATTAATGCTTCTTAAGTCATATGAATTACTAACGTCTTTCCTACTTAAAACTGACAATATTACTTTTTTCACTGACACTTATGCTGTCACTATCAATGTAGGCTTTTACTGATAAGTAATGTATATTCTTTTACTTGAGTAGTTCACTGTATTATATTGACATTCATTTATCTAGTTTTACTACACTGACTGTGGACTAATGGTCCAGCCATAAACAGAAACTGTATGATACGTTAATGAAAACAACCTTCGTTTTTTAGGGAGGGTGTATTTTTGTAATACTTTTTGTATGTTTCATATTTAATTATGCCCTGCACATCTCTGGCAACTCTTTTCTGGGACTGGTTTCTGTTATGTATTATTTTCTTTTCAGATCTGGAAATCTGAAAAAAAAAGTTGCTTGCTGATTTCATTTCATGTGCAACATGGCAAAAAACATATTGTTATTTACAACTTCAGTCTGATTATTTTTGTAACTGATGTCAAAAGATTTTCACCCTATACATGCTTCATCTTCTGAATCTCTCCATTTCTTCATCTGAGGAAATGCACGTTACTGCATAAATGTGTGACTTGGACTTGATGAATATTTTTTTGCAAATTTATAGTAATTATTGCTCTTATAAACATAGAAAGTTGCCAGAATAACGGGTTTTGTGTTATCATGCATTTTCTGAAGGATATAAAGTTGAGAAGGTATCCATCCTAGAAACCCTGTTATGATGGATGCTTCCACTTCAGGAAAACTATAGTGTGTAACTTTTATTATAAAGCCGTTTCTTTTTTTTTTTTTCAATAATCATTCTTTATTATTTTTCTTCTTATTCATACAAAACATTTTACATAGGAAACACACAGGTAATTTTCCAACAAGCTTCTAATAACATTCTAACAACTTATATACACTATTTACATGAATGCTTCCATATTTTTCAATAACTGTAGAAGTAAAGATTATTTTCCCCAGGGATGTATAAAGCCGTTTCTGAACATTCCTGAACTGATAAATTTGTAGGCACCACAACTGTCTGTGATATAGTAATCTGCTTCAGAAACATATGGTGGCATGGCAACATCAGCTGAAAGAAGGTCACATTTCTACAAAGGCAGCTAACTTTATGGTTTCAAATGTCCAGTCTGAGCTGCAATGGAATATTTACATCAATGTTTAGCTGTGTATTTGTGACCTTTGCCATTAGTTCCATAGTATGGAATAATTCATTAATTAGTTCTGTATGTTATTCAGGATGACCTATAGCATTGCATGTCACAATAATGGAATCATGCTCAATGTCTGTGAATCCCCCACCATAACCCCAGCATCTGTGGGGTGCCTTGGTCATTTTTGAAATAGAGGAAACTTCTGGAAAACACCAAAAAACAATACCAGTATGTCTATACATGGTATTGCAAAGCAATTATAGTACCTTTCAGAGTGAAAGTTGAGTTTTTCATATCACTATGCAATACAATTTATGAAGAAATTAATGCACAACAGTTACTACCATCATATAACTGAACTGCAATATTTAGCAAATGCAGCAAATAAACATTTCGTAAGAAAAAATTCAGGTCTGACTGTGACATGTCAGCAGCAATACCTTTTCTACATCAAACGTAAATGATTCTATTTTACTGCCTTGAATAATGCATTAAAAATAATATGTATATATACATATTACATAGAAATGTAGACACACACACACACACACACACACACACACACACACACACACACACACACACACACACACACACACACACACTCACACACACACAACATACAACTTAAGTGTCTAGAATTTTGCCTCAAACTTTTTTGTCTGTTCATTATAAAATATGTGTTTTTTCTGGCAAATGATTGAGGACTGGACTCACTAAATAATGAAATACGTCTGAGTTTCAGACATCATAGCCTTCAGAAAAGGCATGTTGATGCAAAACCTGTTAGTCTAGTAAATTTCTAAATTAAATTCTGTCCCTCTTTTTGGGACTTTGTCCCCCCATTATTTTTTGTTCTGTCCAGATTTATTGCTCTAAGATGTTAAGACATATGACATGCACAAATATACACATATACATAATATATATATAAATATATATATATATATATATATATATATATATATATATATGGACACACACACATATATCTGCAAACATAGGTGAACCTGGAATGATCTAAACAACATAATGCAAAAGAAAAATAATCTAAACTGAAAAACACTGACAACATTGAAGTAATGCTAGGGGAGAGTTTATGACCTTTCACCATTGCTGTGCAGCATCGAGTGTGGTATATATCATAAGCAAGTAAAAACACTGAAAAATGTGCCATAATCTAACCACATAGAAAACTCTGACAAAGTTGGACCACATTTCAAGCTTTTTGCATTCCCTCCTGTACCCTACAGTCCTCTGTATGAGTATTGTTATACTAATCTCCTTCAGAAGCATACAGTGTCATGCAACATCAGCTGATAGTCAATTTCAGGATGGAAGGTCACAGTTCTATAAATGTTGCTAACGTTACGGTTTCAAGTGTCCAGTCTCAACTGCAATGGAAATTTTACATCAATGTTTAGCTGTGTATTTGTGACCTTTGCCATTAGTTCCATAGTATGGAATAATTCATTAATTAGTTCTGTATGTTATTCAGGATGACCTATAGCATTGCAGGTCACAGTAATGGAATCATGCTCAATGTCTGTGAATCCCCCACCATAACTCCAGCATCTTTGGGGGTGCCTTGGTCAATTTAGGCATTTTTGAAATAGAGGAAACATCGGGAAAACGTCCTCAAAAAAAAAAAAATACCAATATGTGTATAGATGGTATTGCAATGCAACTATAATACCTTTCAGAGTAAAAGTTGAGTTTTTCATATTACTAAACAATACTGTTTATGAAGAAATGAATGCACAACAATTACTACCACCATATAACTGAACTGTAATATTTAGAAAATGCAGCAAATAAACATTTCATGAGAAAGAATTCAGGTCTGACAGTGATATGGCAGCAGCAATCCCTTAGCTACATCAAACGTGAATGATTGTATTTTTACTGGCCTGAATATTGCATTAAAAATAATATGTACATATACATATTACATAGAAATGCACACACACACACACACACACACACACACACACACACACACACACACACACACACACACACACACACACAACATACAACTTAAATGTCCAGAATTTTGCCTCAAACTTTTTTGTCTGCTCGTTAGAAAATCTGTGGTTTTCTGGTAAACGATTGAGGACTGAAGTCACTAAATAATGACATACACCCGAGTTTCAGACTTCATAGCTTTCAGAAAAGGCATGTTAATGCAAAACCTGTTAGGCTAATAAATTTCTAATTCTGTCACTGTTTTTGGGCCTTTGTCCCCTCATTAGTTTTTCTTCTATCCAGATTTATTGCCCTAAGAGGTCAAGACATATGACATGCACAAATATGGACACATATATATAGACACATGGATCTACTTCAGTAGATCGAACTTTTACAAGTTCGAACCACATATGGCTGAGACCATATGTTCAAACTCATAAAAGTTTGAACACTGAAGTAAAAACACATAAAACAAAAAAACACAAAACTAAACATCTATAGCAGGGGGGCTATGCCCCCCTGCACCCCCCACACCCCCCTTACTTAAATATACCAACTCCGAGATTGCACTACATTGCAGAAATGAGAAATCTTCCCTCTCCGCTCTGTACAGAGATCTCCATTCAGTTCGATCGAACTTTTACAAGTTCAAACATATGGTCTTGGCCATATGTGGTTCTAACTAGTAAACATTTGATCGACTGAAGGGGACCCATAGACAGACAGACACACACACACACACACACACACACACACACACACATGTTGTTTGATGATAGTGAGTATATATATAAATATAAATATATATATATATATATATATATATAGAGAGAGAGAGAGAGAGAGATAAATATCATACTTTTGTTTACTTATTTAATCATTTTGGCCAGGTTAGTCCACTAGACTTGTAGCTTCCTTTCAGGTAAGACCTGAGATGATATTTACACTACTAAGGGAAATTTGGCCAGGGCATCTGGGAACTTCCCCTACTCTTGGTAGTAGGGTGAAGCATTTCAGGCATGGAGGTGGCCTGGAGAAAAAAGGAGAAAACATGGCTGATTCAGTTTTTGCTGAAACTAGAATGAAGGTTGCTGAAAATATAGTCAAAATGGTGGAATCGCTACCAGAAGGTTTTTCTGATGATATGAGTGCAGAAAATACAGTGACATTGGAGGAAAAGGAGATTGTAGCTGAAGCAGAGATGGATTCAGAGGAAAACTTTCAGAGAAGATTGTTTAAGGGAGAGAAGTTACCTCTGAACAATGTGCAATTACAACCACTATGGGGTTGTGGGATGAATATTTGCTAGAAATGATAAACCAAAGTGAGCCAGAAAATAGAGTGGCAATTTCATGGAGTGACATCATGGAAAACATAGAAGAAGAAAAAGGACAAGAAGAGACTGTGCCAGAAAATGTTCCAGAGACAAAAACATATGACAAACTGTTAGAGAAAGAAGAAAGAAGGAATAAAAGAAACAAAAAAAGTATACAGTACGTGTGAGCAGTAAAAAAAGAAAAAAGTTTGGACAGGTATGAGATTTGGGACTCTCTCATAGCACCTCTGGGTCTCAAAGCAAAAGAGGTAAGAGCATTTATTTTAATTAATAAAGAGACTTTTTGCTACTTGGTATTTGAGACCGGGCAGGCCATGGAATTTTTTTTGGGTGCATATGAGCAAAAGAAAATTATGTATCCATAGTCAGAATATGTGATGCAAGCTTTTTACAAACAAAAAAAAAATGATCCAGTTTAGAATTGAAGTTGAAGCAAAGGAACCAAAAGAACATTTGTTAACTATATGTAAAGAAGTAATGGGCACTAAAAATTATATGATGAAAGAGGACTATGGACTGGTGGATGGGAATGTGTAGTAATACTGAAAATGGAAAATGATAATGTTATGCACGTACCTAGTATTATTAATGTTCATGGTAATAGGGGTTTTGTGAAATACAGGGGTCAACCAAAAACTTATTTTTGTGGAAAAATGATCATTTAATAAATGAATGCGATAAAAAAGATGTTATTTATGTGGTAAAATAGGGCATAATGCAAAAAATATGATTTAAATTGCAAACAATGTGGCAATAGTTGTCATTGATACCAAGGATGTGAAATAAATGTGCAAGAACATGAAAATGAAGTTATACAGGAGAAAGAGAGAGAAGAATGTGTTATACTAGAAAGTGCCCAAAAAGATGTGACTGTTAAAGAAGCTGAACATGAAGTTAAAGAAAGTAACAAGGAAAAATAAACAGTTGAGATAAGTGAGGGAGAAGCCGAGTAATGTACAGTAAGAAATAAAAAATCAGTAGGGAAAAGAGTTAAAGAAAGGAAAACAAAAGTCAAAAATACAGTGCTAAGAGAAAATAAGAAACAAAAGGAAAGGGATAATATTTTTATTATACTGGTTTTAAAAGCTGAAAACATTAGCTTTTAATGTGAACAGTATGAAAAATGTTAAGAGGAGAATAGGTATGTTACAACTGTGTGCTGCAATAGATGCATAAATTATTGTTTTAGAAGATATCAGATTATTATCAGTGGAAGAAAGAACACAAACTGAAAAACTTTGGAATGGTGCTGTAGTTTGGCACATTGGGGAAAAAATGTGCTTGGGGATATGTATACTATGTCAATAAAGCATTAAAATATTACATGTAACCATGGTGGAACTAGGAGAAGGACAAATTATGGTAATAGACTTGAGATGGAAAAAATATTTGTATAGAATAATAGCTTTATATGCATATGTAACTAAAAAGAGAGAGAAATGTTGTTTAAAAATATTCGTGAGTATGTTTGTATAAATATGGACATTATAGTGGTGGGTGATTTTAATTGTAATTTATGAAAAATAAGAGCAATTGTGATGTTAAAATGGGTTAAGAAATTATGAGAAGTGGAAAGTTAAGTATATGGGAAAATAACCAATGAATCTACAAAAGGAATGATATTAGAACAGAAATTGATTATTTTTTAATATCTAATAGTTTAAAAGTTAGAAAAAGGAAGTAAGTGTGTTGGGTTTTGGATCATGTGGCTATATGGGTTAAAGTACGGGAAAATAAAGACTATATAGGAAAATGAATAAGGAGAGTTAATGTAAAGGAATTACATTTAGAAGAGAAAAAATAACTTATGGAATTATGGACAAATCATATGAATATGAGAGAGTTTTATGAGAATTGGACTGTTTGGTGGCTTAATTTTAAAGACAATTATAAAAAAGGGTTTTAGAATGTATAAGGAAGAAAAGAAAAGAAAACTCGAGATTTGAGATACTAAGTCATGAAACATTTGGAGACTTATTTATTATTTACTTATTTGACATTTGTTAACTAGGTTAGTCCAGCTGAGCATTATGGCCTGCTTTCAGTGGAAACCCGAGCAGAAAAGCTCCAGTTTACAGAATAAGATTATTTACATTAACATATATAAACAAATGAAATAAATAAGATTTTTTACATTGATAGCCGCGGTGGTGCAGCGGTAGCATTGTTACCTCACAGCAAGAGGTTCTCCTGTTTGATTCTCAGCTGGAGTGCCTTCTGTGTGGAGTCTGCATGTCCTCCCCTTGGTCGAGTGGTGTTGGAAAGACATTCGTGAATGGGCGTGCCTTCGCTGAAGGTTGGGCGTCAGGCTGGCAACTCGGCACCATAAAAATCTACTGCCAATCGTTAGTGGACTGGAGTTCCGCTGTGGCGACCCTTAACCGGGAAAAGCCAAAAAGACAAACAACAACATTAGAGTATGTAAACAAATGAATAAAACAACATGAATGAAATGCATTGTTGAAATCATATAAAATATAGATTATACATCCAGTGGAGAACAAAGGTAATATTATACAATGTTAGAAAGCATAGTCAGAATAAGCATAATCTGTTGCATGGTGGTGCAAGTGTGAGGAAGCAGAGTCAGGATAAGCATATCTTTTACCTAGTAGTATAATAACAAGCTAGAAATTTTCTGCAGATTGAGTGAATGTTTGCTTTGTATAGAGGTTAGAATGTTCAAGTATGAGATACTGAAATTTACATAAGCAATTAAGGAGCGAATATTTTATTTTACATTTGTTTACCGGGCTAGTCCAACTGGATATATGTCCATTTTCAGTAGAGGCCCGGGGAGAAAAGCTCCAAAAACAGATACATTATAACAAAATGTATAAGGTTACAAATACAAAACAGTGTTTGTCAGGTTACAATCAAGTTAACATAGCAGTAGATACAAACATTTTACAGTTTATTACAAGACAAATATTTACAATAATGTGGGACAAAATATTCACATGAGGTAGATTAAACTTAAGGTTTACAATTTCATGAGAGTGGTTGCATAAGAGTATTGATAACATGTTGCTCAAGATATCTGTGTGAGGTAGAACATCACTAAAGTGGGGTTATGAACAAAGATAATTATGAGGAAGTAGAAGAGATGTGGGAGTAAAATGGAGTAGAAGTGGAAATTAAGGGGTAGAATGGCAAGGGCAGGACGAACAGTTAAAGAAGTAGTTTTTGACTACCAGTTTAAAGAAGCTGACTTCTAGAAGACTTATTGGAGAAGAAAAAAAATCATTTTATGAAAAAGAAAAATAAATATATAAAATGAATCAAATTAAAAATAACTTGTTATATAAACAAAAATATTGTTTCAAGGAAAGAAAGAAAAGGTAGCACCATATTTGAATAAAATAATAAAAGAAGGAAAAATAATAGGAGAATTAAAGAATAAGGATGGTAAGGAAATAAGACAGCAAGAAGGAAGATATGAAATAACTAAAGAATATGTATTGGAATTATTTTAATAAAAAGAAGAAAATATAGAACAAATTTATGCAAGTGAAAAATTAAATAAAGATAATGACTATTTAGAACAAAAATAACTATGAAAGAATTGAATGAAATTCTAAAAGATATTAACACTGAATTCTGCAAAAGGACTGGTCAGAACTGAATATGGCATGTATAAAGAAATGAAGGAGTTGCAAATAATATTTTTTTATAAAAGTTATGAATGATGGTTAGAAACTGGCATTAAAGAGAAAGAGATATGCACAGGAGTTATAAAATTTATATTTAAAAAGAGAAATAATGAGGAGATAAAACACTGGAGACCTATAACACTGAACAATATGGATTATAAAAATATTATGAGAATAATAACAAAACAGTTACAAAAATGGATAGGATACATGACCAAAATGTATATGGAACAAAAGGAAAATGAAGTCAAGAGTTATTATGCATAATAAGATAAAGAACTAATGATATTGTAAACAATGTAGAAGCAGAGGTTATGATAGGGGATATAAGTAAAGCATATGATAATATTCACTATAAATCATTATGTGGAATTTTGCAGGCATATAATGTAAGCAAAAATTTCAAGTAATAAAATCTGTTTATGAAAAGAACTATGTGAAACTAAAGCTAAATGGGTGGATTGAGAAGAAATAAAAATAGAATGTGGAATGAAGCAGGGCTTCCCAGCTAGTCGTGTAATTTTCTCATTAGTTATAAATGTAATAGTGAAGGAAATTAATAAAATGTCAAGTATTGGCAGATACAAAATGAAGAAGCAAGTACAATTGCCAATAATGTATAATTATGCATATGATATTGTACTAATTGTTAAAATTAAAGTATGGATGGAAGAAGTAAATGAAAAATTAAGTATATGCTAAAAATTGGTTTAAGTATAAATAAAAGTAAAGGATTTGGTTTTGAAGATGTGACAGGTGGTATTGAGTTCAAAGAAACATATATTGATATATTAGGAATAATATTTGAAATGAATGAATACAGACAACAACAAATGGATAATGTACTCAAAGAAGTAAAGGATATGACTAATTTTTGGAAATCATATAGATTTCCATATAGAAATAAAGCACACTTGTTGAACACCATGGTAATAGGAACAATTGCTTACGTTGCTAATATCTATATGATTCCTATTCAGTATGAAAAGGAATTAATGATGATTGTATTTTCTTTTATATGGGAGTGTAGACTGAATCCAGTCAAGAGAGGGATTCTGTATTTGAAAGAAAAGCAAGGAGGCTTGGATTTAATAAACCCAATAGTACATGATGCAATATCTTTAATTTTATATAAGGAATTACAAGGAATTATGAAAGAAAATAAAAACTTGAAAGAAATTATACCATATTATAAATGCAAAGAATTTTGGGAAGGAGTGGAAGTTAAAAAATGAAGTAAAAGCATTGTGAATGAAGAAATGAAAGAGTACCAAAACAAAATTGTGTTATGGAAAAAAATATATATATGTGAAAAAAAAACAGAAAGGAATGGTACATAAATATTATGAAAGCATTTTATTGCATCGATCCATGGAAAGACTTAGAAATAGATAAGAAAAAAGGTATAATGATGAGATATAATAACTATAAAAAGATTAAAGAACGTAATGATTTTTTTATGGAGATTGTCTATAAATTGCAAGTCAAATATGCTACACAAGAAAAAGCAAGCTACAATATGTAAATACATGTGAAAAGTTCAAAACTATTGAGTATGTGTTTTTGAAATTGGAAAGAGTTAATCATTTCTGGAAAAAATATGAGCAAATAAATATGGACATAATAGAATTTCGTTATTATGTTGCATGAAAATGGGAAGCTGGACAGAGTAATATTTTATGTTTCATGGACTATATGGAACGAGAGACTAAATGAAATTACAATAGAAAATGGACTTTGATAAAGATTCTGGAGAAAATAATGTTTTGGTTGTGGATAAAAGAGTGGGGGATGCTTACACTGAAGTTTATAATGTATGGAGATTTATAAATAGATGTAAATAATGTAAATATGTAAATAATATATAATATAATGTATATACCAATAGAAACCCCCTATAATTAGAAGAATGCTTGTTCTGATCCTAGTGTGGTGGCATATGGAAGAACAGCACTTAGGGAGATCTAAGATGGCAGTTAGCACAGAGGCAAATACTGGTGTGGTGTTTGAGGCTCTATAGGATTCTGAGGCACTGTTCCAGCAAAAATTGTTTCATTGAAGCAAATATTCAAGACAATGATGGATGTTTCATTATAATTGCCCAGTGGAGTGAGGTGGGGGTTGCAGGATAATATTTTGGGTGGATTGTTATTGTAGAGAGAGATGGAGAGTGGAAAAGATGTCTCATGAGGTGAAATTATGAACAGAATCCAACTGGAGGAATCAAAAGCCATTTTAAAAGAAGACTGCCATATGCTGAGACTGTTAAGGAATATGCAGGGAAAGCTCTAGGAGATGAGCAGCGGAAAGGAAATGTCCATAATCAAAGTAAATTCATGGCAAGATTTCAGAACAAGGAAGAAAAGAAAATGGACAGGTGTGATATTTTGGATAATTTAATGGTATAATTGAGAGTGAAGACTCATGAGGTAAGTGCTTTTATTCTTATTCATAAAGAGACATTTTGTAACATTATTTTTGAGACTGGTTCTGTTCTGGAAAGTTTTGGGGTAAGTAAAAAAAAAGAACTGTTATGTGGTTAAAGCAGTTCACAGAGAAACAAAAAAGAAAATATATGGTTAGTTTTGAACTAAAGTTGAAAAGGATGCTTAAAAAGACATTTAAGCAGACTTTGTAAAGAAGCTATGGACATTAGCAAAGTGCATGATAACAGAGGATTATGTACTGGTGGATGGGACTGTCATATTGTGCTGAAAATGGAGAAACAAAAAAAATGGTTCATATCCCTAGTATGATAGATGTAGACTATAAAGGAGTGTTAAAAATATTGGAGATAACCTGAAACATGTTTTTTTTTTCCTGTGGAAAATATGATCATTTGATAGGTTCCCTATTACGTTGTCGAGCTTTTAAAAGTTCTAATGCCATATGGTCGAACCCATATGTTTGAACTTTTAAAAGTTTGAACGTGTTAACGGAGATCTCCATTCAGTATGGAAAGGGAAGATTTCCCTTTACTGCACTGTAGTGCAGTCTTGGAGTTGGTATATTTAAAGAGCGGGGGTGTGAGAGGAGCAGGATGGCTTGACCCCCTGCTTACAACTGTTAAATAGGTTTTTGTTTTTTTTATTTTTTGTTTAGTTGTTTTTGAAATTTTAAAAGTTCTAACACATGGGTTTGACTATATAGTATTCGAACTTTTAAAGTTTCGATAACGTAGTATGAACTCCATTTGATAAGTAACTGTGATAAGAGGAAATGTTATATTTGTGGGAAAATAAGTCATGATGCAAAACAATTTGAAGTGAAATGTTATAAATGTAACAAAAATGGGAATTCATGGATGATTTGTAATCTAGTGAAAAAGGATGAAGAAAAAAACAAAAGTGAGAATAGTATACAGAGAGAAGAAACAGTCCCAGTTAAAGGTAAAGAGGAAGTAGTGAAGCAATAGCAGGGTGAAAATAAAGATAAGGTTAAAGAGAAAAATTAAACAGAAGATATTATAGAAGAAGGTTTTGAAATAAATGATGAGGAAGATATAAACTGGAAAACAGTGAAAGGTAAAAATAATTCAATTGGCAAAAGAGTAAGAGACATAAAAAGAAAGTTTAAATTAATAAGTGAAAAGAGAAAAAGAAATGGATAAAACAAACAAGATAAATATTTCAAACTTGCATAATTTCAGGTAAGCTGCAACATAGATATAATGACAAATTTAGAGTTAGAGTAAATATAAATAATATTAAAATATAAGTAGAAGAATAGGCATTCTTAATTGGCATAGTAAGTGTGATGTTGATGTAACAATATTAGAAGATGTTAAGATTTTTCACACAAGAAGAATGATTACAAACCAAGAAACTTTGGGGAGGAGATACGATATGGAACCTAGGAAGAGAACTATGTTCTGGAATAGTTATACTTAGTAGGAAGTCTGTGAAAAGATTGACTATAACATTGGTAATCATGGGAAGATTAACTATTGCAGATTTCAGGTGGCATAATCAGTTATATAGAATTATAGCACTATATGCCTATGTTACAAGTAAAGAAAGGGAAAAATTATTTCTTAAGATTCTGGATTGTGCAGTAATTAAATCAAATATAATATTAACAGATTTTAATTGTAATTCGACAGGAAAAAATAAGAAGAAGATTGAAAATGATGTTAAGAAACTTTTTGAAGTTATAAAATGTGGCAATTTAAAGATTCAGAATAAAAATCTGTGGACATATAGTCCAGGTGTATATAAGACTGAAATTGCTTATTTTTTTATATCACAGGGTTTAAAGATAGCCAAGGAATAGACACTTGTAACAGGCTTTTCAGATCACTTTACTATTTGGATAGAGATTCATGACAATGAGGAGTATATTAGATTGGCAAACAGAATAAAAAGAATACTTGAAAAATTATGGAATGAAAATGGAATGAAAGTAATTATGCAATTATGAAATATCACATTTCCACTAGAGTATGTTACAAAACTGTTCCAAGTGCTGGTTAGCTTTTAAAGAAAAATATAAAATGAAAGGCTGGCTGGTTGCACTGTACTGAGACCCTGCGTCAGTAGAACACTAAAGTGCTTTCAGCTACACTAGTTCCCCCCCCAGCAAACATTTTATTCTGCCCTTGCTTCATAGAAATCCCCAGTAGTGTGCTCACATGTAAGTACTACCTGGTATTGTTTTTGTTTGTAATTGTTATTGCTATTTTTGTGAAGTTTCAGACATGGTATGTTTTTCTAATGCATATGTTTTGGTTGGTAACAGCTCTATTTGGTCACTTGTTTTCTGGACTTGTATTTCAAAAGCATTTTTGTTTTGTTTGCTGTACTCTATTTGCGCTGTATATGACTGTTTTGTTATGCCAGTATATAATTATATTTATAGCATATTGTAGCTTTAAATAACAGGTAAAATTATGCTTTATTCACTAATGTGAATACTGTCACCTGGTATGTGTACTTTTAGATCAGTAACCTGTTTGGCAATTAGAGTAGAACTTACTGTAACCTCCGAGGGATACAAGTGACTCTGTGTTTCTACATAGCATCACTGTTATTTCTGACTTTTAGTTGGAAAACGCTAAATTGTGTGTAGCAGCTTAGTAGTTACTGTTGTCTCTTCATAACCTTTATAAAAATACATAATACTGTAGTGTATGCTATAAAAGCTTGGTATCAACTACAGTTACCTTTTGTTTTGTTTTTTTTTTCTCTGCTATCCTTGCATTTTGTGTTGCTCATAGAATTGTGTTGTTTCTTATAAGGTAAGCTACTTCTCCCGCCCCTGCTACCTATCTTAGTTACTTGGTAATCAGAGTGGTTTAAAACTTCAGACCTAATATTTACCTCCTTTTTCTTTTTATTTCCAGTCCCCCCAACAAAAATTTTATTCTGTGTCCTGGCCAACCTGCAGTAAACCAAAGGCTGTCTGGTTGCCCTGCACTGTGAGACCCTGCATCAGTGGAACACTAAAGTCCTTTCAGTTACACTAGTGTATGTTAGAGTTTTATTTAATCTGTCCTCTAAACTGATGACTTTTTGCTATAGCCATTTACTGTAAGCGTGCACACTACTGGTCCAACCCCCCCCCCCACATTTTTTTCTTCCTATTTGTCAGACTGACAACAAAATAAATAAATAATTAAATAAATGCATTCCTTGCACGAGAAGAAGGAATGCGTTACACAGCCCGTACGGCTGCAGCTGCCCGTCCATAGAGTATAGTTGCAGCGGCTATGCTTTTCAGCCACTTTGCACTATGGCAGAGTGCTGATGCAGCCGTTTGGTTTCAGTGATGTAGCTCGCAGGCAAATGTCTTGTGAGCTACACGCCGGAATCCCTAATTCCCCCTTAGAATTCCTAACAAATACCCAGACATCTTTCATCTCAGTAGAGACATGGCTCACTAATAATCAGCTCATCCTCAACCATAAGAAAACAAAATGACTACTCTTTCTACCTAAATCTGCAAACCACATTAAACTTTCCTTCTCCATAAGGTCCCTAAACAATACTCCTATAGAAGTCAAAACTAGCACAAAACTCCTTGGCATTACCATTGACGACCAACTAAAATTCGATCTTCACATTAACAATTGTATCAAAAAAAAAAAACAAAAGCTAGGACTACTGTACAGGAACAACAAATTGCCAACTACTGAACCTATGATTTCTCTTACCCATGTCTACCTTCTACCATGCTTAACCTCTTGTTTCCAAATACTCACAAATCTGAACTCCTCCCTACTTACCAAATTAGAATCAAACTACTACAAAATAGCTAGATTTGCAGCTGAATAAACATACAAATCTCACCACTGTCTCTCCCTAAAATACCTGAACTGGCCTGAACTGCTTCACCTGTTCCTACAGTCTCAACTCCAAATCATACACTCCATCCTATATTAGCCTGATTTCTGCCCAAGTCTATCTTCTCTCATCTCTAACTACGCCCCTACCAGACTTCTCCGAAGCTCAACCCAAGACCTACTAAAAATCCATAAACCCAAATCCAACACAGGGTGCAACTTATATAGCTACCATCCCTCTATTACATATAACAAACTCCCACTGGAAATAAGGTCCCTGACTCACCCCGAACAATTTAAGCTAGCAACCAAATACCACTTTAAAAAACACTGGTCCTACCATTGTACTCACCCTCCCTGATTAATACCTACCTTTTATAGTACAGTCAAAATAACTTGCTAAAACTTACCATTAACTACTTCATCCAATGCTTCCTATGCAACCTCCAAAGCTTCTTCTATACTCTGCTCCTTGAAATTCTTATGTAACCTTTTTAACTTTCTGCTACTCTGCATAAAAAAAACTTATATTTACTCAACTCTCTTTTTAAACCAAAACATAGAACTTATTCTACTTTTTTAACATTCTCCTTTTTGTTTATAGTGCTGTTTTATCTGTCAACAATATACATGTATGTAGCTTGCGTATTTTAACTACCAAAATTCTCTATTGCTATTTTCATTGAAATGTATCTGTATTGCTATTTTTATTGTAGTGTATATTTTTGGAGCTTTTCTCCCCGGGCCTCCACTGAAAAAGGGCACTAGCTCAGCCAGACACTCTCAGTCAATAAATGTAAAATAAATAAATAAATAAAAGTGTTTTTAGAAGGGTGATAAGATGTAAGAAAAGTAATAAAAAAACTAATTATAAAACAATGTGTATAGATAATTTAAAGGATTTGGAAAGGAATGATAGAGAATATTATGCGATAGAACAGAAAATGTATGTAAATAATCAAAAGAAAATTAAATTATTATTATTTAAGTAAAAATATTACTTGCAAAGTACAAAATAAGAAGTAACAGCTTATTTCAGCAGTATAGTTAAAGACATTACTAGTATAATGAGAGAAATGAAAGATGATAGATGATAGGTAAGAAGATCTCAGGGACAAATTATGAATATCGTGATAAATTATGTAAAGGAAATGTTTCAAGGTATAAAGAAAGTACAAAAAAAGAATGGCATGTTAAAAAATTAGCAGAACAAGAAAATAAAAAATTGGAAAACAAGATTTCCTTTTATGAATTAGATAAGGTACTTGGGCAAGTTTACAGTCAGCTTCAGGACCAGATGAAATAGGGTACCAATTTTATAGGAAAAAAGCACTTCTTAAACATTTATGCTGTGGTATACTTTAATCTGTGTGAAAAAAGGACGATAGAAATAAAACTGGAAACTGGAGATACTGAACGATGCAGTTTATAATTTTTTTTTATGAAAATAATTCAGAAGAGAATGGAAAGTAAAATTAAATGTATCGTGGAAGATAGTACACCTAGTTTGAAGGGAAAAGTATGTCAGGAATTATTAATAGTAAGGGAAAATTAAAGATGATAAACAGGACTGATAAAACCAACATTATGATAGAAGATTCAAATAAAGCATTTGATACAGTACAATATGAATTTTGTGGACACTTATGAAAGTGTATAACATTAGTGAGAAAATTAAGAATACATGTTGTTCTGCATATAACAAAACTAAAGTATTTTAGTGAATGGATAGTTAAGTGAAGAGATGGAAAAAATTGCATATGTAAGGGATGTTCTATGAGTAGCATATTAGTTGCATTAATTAGGAAAGTACTAGTTAGAGATGTAAATTTGCATTTGAAAGGTGCTACTTATATTACTAATGAAGGAATACACATGCCAGTTGTGTTTAATTATGTAGATAATATTATATTGATTACAAGAAACCAAGTCTGGATGAAAAAAGTTATATTTTATGCACATCAGTGTTTAAACATAATAGGCATGAAGGTAAATAAAAAAAAGTAAATGTTTGGGTGATATAATAAAGATAGGAAGAGTATCCTTTTGATGAAAGAAATCTGTGTTAGGTATAAGATTTGTGTGTAAAAATGTAAGTGTGGAACAATGGAATAGGATAATAGATGAAATAAAGGAACTCTGTTGTTTTTGGAAGACATAAACTATTGTTTAATAAAAAGGTTTACTTGATTAATTCAGTTCTACTGGAAAAGACTGCATATTTAGTTAGTGTCTATATGGTGCCAATAATATATGAAAAAGACATACATGTATTTTTTTCTTTAATATGGGGTTCAAGACTGAATCCAGTGAAGAGAGGAGCTGTATATGGATAAGAAAGACGGAGGTTAAGGATTAATGAACTCACTTGTTTATGCTGCTTCTTTGAATTTGTATAAAGTTTTGTTTTGGATAAATGATAAAAATGAAAACTTAGTAGTAAATTTATTAAAGTATAAATGTAAGTGCATTGGGAAATATTAAAAAAATTCAAGAGGAAAGTATGTTTAAATGAAGAAATTAGATATTACCAAGAAAAAATTCTTGCAGACTAGCAATAATTTTAAGAAAAATTAGTTAGCAGGTTGTGAAAAAAGGAATGAGAGTCAAATAAGGATAATGTAGATAGAAGTATAACATGATGAAGCACAGGATATTTATGACTGTATGACAATAACAGAAAGGAATGGAAAATTGTACACTGTATAAATTGTAAAGATGCAAATATCTAAGTTTGTAAATAGTATTATAAATACTAAAGAACCCCTACTACTTTCAGTAAGTGCTGTGGGATCTTTCACATCCACCTGAACTAACATCACATCAAACAGATATGACCTCAGTTTAATGTCTCATCCAAAGGATGGCATACATAGCAGTATAGCACCCCTTTATGCCACACTGCAATATCAGTAACCAATCTACCTGGTGTGTAAATAGAACGCACAACCTTCTGCATCAAAGGCAAGTGTGCTACCTGATGCACCACTTCTTGTGTGTGTCTATCTGCATATTTGTGTACATATACATATCTGCATACATAAATAAAACAGATGTATGAAGCTTCATACATATATATATATATATATATATATATATAGAGAGAGAGAGAGAGTAGAGGGTCAAGGGTCTATATTATATAATAGAAAAGTCAGTTCAGTGAACAGCACTTACATCAAAAATGCTGTTCATCGAATTTGCTGTTGTCGGGGGCTGCACCCCCACACCTCCACTAATTATATATACCAACTCCGACTTCACACTACAGTGAGGAAAGGGCAAATTTTCTGATCTTCACTGTATCATGATCTTACTATGAACAGTTCGTTTAACAGCATTTTCGATCTAAGTGCTGTTCGCTGAACTGACTTTTTGATTATAACATAGACCCTATAGTAGATATTTGTGTGTGCTTATGTATTGCTATATTGTATTAGAAATATAATATAGTACTTCCTGTAGAACTCTGGCCTTCTTTTCAATAGCACCAAAATCCATCGAGCAGTTTGATCCCTCCTCCACCTCTGCAGGCCATCATAGCTGTGGTGCACCTCCTCTCTAGAGTGGGGGGAATTCCTGTCAGGATGACAGGTGATCCCTCAACTTCTGCCAAATATATATTTTTTTTCATTTGAAGCTACTGGTAGACTATTCCAACTTCTAGAGATATAACCCCTGCAGTAGGGTAGTAGGTAGAGGAGGATTTTGGTCTCACTGACAAACTAGCTTAGGGCTCAACCATGAGCTTTAACACATCATCCTACTGAAGGGCCAGTACAAGAATTAGACGTAGAAGTCTGATGCAGGGGATGGTTAGGTGTGAATCATATAATCTGGGGTGTGACATCACATATCCTGCCCACACACCCACAGAGGGCTGTTACCTATAAAACTGATAGCTGTGGAAATGTTTGGTATACATACAAGACATATATCCCATCGAATTCCATTTATTTTCCCATTTTCCTTCACTTTGGGCAAACGCATGAAAACCCTTTTAGAATGTAATATCAGGACAAAGGTTTTATCCGTGCAGTTTTTAATTTCTTTCTTTTTTTTAACAGCAATATTATTTGAATGTGATATCATAGTTGTGTTTTACATGTGTTCAGGAGTGTTACTGTATGCTGAATTTGATTCCTGTATCACTTTTTAGGGGGTCATACAACCAGTTCTGGAAAAATACATAAGAAAATGCTGTTATTTAGCATTTTTTGACATTCCTTCTTACCCTGCGCTAGGTAATTGATATTTTGTATCCAGTGGTAGGAACTGTATAGGAAAAATATGGTAAGGCTCAGTCAGAGTTAAATCCGGCTTAAATGATATCATAGTTGTGTTTTACATGTGTTCAGAGGAGTGTTACTATATGCTGAATTTGATTCCTGTATCATGTTTTAAAACCAATTCTGAAAAAAATATAAGAAAATGTTGTGATTTAGTATTTTTTGACATTCTTTCTTACCCTGTGGTAGGTAATTGGCATTTTTGTATCCAGTGGTAGGAACTGTATAGGGGAAGTCAGGTAAGGCAAAATAGCATTCAGACAGAGTTAAATCTATCTTAAATAGTAATATAGTTAAAATATAATTAATATATAATTAATATACAAAATATCAATATATATCTATATATATTTATATATATGTTCATAGGTGTTTACTAAGCTAACAGTCACAAGGGCCTTTTTAAGCCTAGCCATGCATCCCAAATCTCTGACAAGTTCTGACCCCTTTGATAAGTATAAGCATGGGCCTGGGAGATGAACCATTTACAGATTACCTGTGTCCATTAGAGACATAGGTTCCAAACCAGGCATGAATTTCTGGTTTCCCATCCAATTGTCCAAGTTGCACTTGAATTGGGTTAGGGAGGAACTCTGCTTCACATGGATGGGGAGCCTGTTCTAAAGATAGGGTAGTTTCTGAGATACATACCTATCTCTCCAGCAGGTCCTATTTATAGTCTTTAGAATGGGTAATTCTGGTCTGTTTGTTTTGTGAATATGCAGGAAGTCCATCAGAGTGGGGTTTGACAATGACCTGTATGCCTAGCGTAGATCTCCCCTCGAAAGCCTGTAGGAGACAGAATACAGGGATAGGGCCTTGAGGCAGTCTTCATAGGACATATTACTTACACCCTGTATTCTTTTCGTAAATATATATGTAAATATAAATATATATATATATATATATATATATATATATATATATATATATATATATATATGGATTCACTTTATAACCTCAAATTACTGAAATGTCAAATTTCAGTATCTCGAGGCTATAAAGCTGAATGTTAAAAATAGTGAAAGCCCATAATCGCGAATTCGAATATATGTCGAATTTGCGGTTATGACCTTATGCTGTGTAATGTCTGGGATTGTGTTTTGATGGTGCACGGTGCCGTGTGTGGATGTAGGTATTATGTCAGGTAAGTGTTTTCTAAGGGTTGTGAGTGGGAGTTAGAGTGTGTGTGAGTGTGCTGATGTGTTTGATGTGTGTGTGAGGGGACGGAGAATGTGCGTGTGTGAGTCGGCTTCTGTTTTGTGTTTGTGCGATCTCAGAGTTAATATATATAAGTAGGGGGGGGTGAGCAGGGGGGCTTGCCCCCCATCTTATGTGTGTATGAGTTGTGTATGTATGTAGTTTTGTTTGTTTTTGTTGTGATGTGGGTGTTGTGGTGTATGTGTGTGCGGTTTTTTCAGTGTTTTGACTTTCGCGTTTTTTTTGTGTCAGTGTTTTGTGGATTCAGTTTTATAGTCTTGAGATACTGAAATTCGACATTTCAGTAATTTGAGGTTATAAAGTGAATCCATATATATACATACACACACACACACACACACACACACATATATATATATATATATATATATATATATATATATATATATATATATACACACACACACACATACATACATACATAGATATAAGTAATATAAAATATAGTTAAAATAGTTAAATAGTTTGTTAGAAATGCAAACATTCCATGCACAAAGTATAACATGCTTGAGTGCAGATGAGGCATCTGTGGAGGGCATGCTTGCTCATGAGCTTAGCAAAACTCACTCATGGAAGAACTTCATAAATTGGCCCAAACTTATGATGACAGGCCTAAGGCTGCCACTTTAGGCTATGCTGGGTTCTTCACTTCTGCATCAGCCCATGAAAAGATAGAATGAACTAAAACCATTTACAAATAACAGGGACAAGCATAAATAATCAGACAATTGAAGTTATCGGAGGAATTAACTGTAATATCTTCAACAGTAGCCAATATTTACTGGTAGGACATGAAGGTTAGTAATAATTGGTTGGACTACAAGTTCCCAAATGTGCCAAGTGGCTTACTGCTGACAATGGTTTCTGCAAGGTGCAGATTTAAGAGCAGCTGATTGAATTAATTAATGAAATATATAAAATAATGTATACCACACACAGTAAACATTTATAGGCATATGTATTACTTTTGCAGCAAAGGAACAGAATACACATGCAATAAAGAAAAAAAACATGGAACCACAACTTGGAAACACTGATACAATGTGGATATCACCATTTATGTCCACTTGTGTAATGAAGTGGCATGAATAGATCACATTTCTTGAACGTATTATGAAAGGGGAAGTGTCAATTTCTCCCTTTTGTTACAATATGTGATTGCAGGTTAGAACATGATGCAACAGCAGGGAACAAGACACAGACAACTTCAGTCCTGAGGCGAATCATAAAAATCATATATTTGTGGGTGCTTTGAGGACATATGAGAAATGCTTTTTGGAAATGGGAGGCAAAACAGGCAGAGAGAGCTAAGGTGTGGAATTTATTTTATTTGGTGAACAGACAGAGCAGTGATCACCATGGACCTTTTTTCACTCAGTCCAGGAGTGATGTCCAGTTAAATGATTTGCTCAGAGTCACACAGTCAGACAATGGAGGCTGTTGGAATTAAACCCTGGATCACAGGAAGCAGCTCATTAACAGCATCTTCCAATATGCCATTTGCCAGACTGGAACCAGGTACTTGTTATGATGCTGTAGAAGAGAAGAAGCACACCCTATCATAGAGCAGAAAAAGAGGAAGTGACATGATGGGACATGCCATGACAAGGGTTTTGCAGAATGCAATGGCCTGTATCAGCCGTCGTGGTGGCCCTTCTGTACTCCAGTCTTTAACACCTGATCAGGAGTACCTGCTGTCTATATGGAGTGATAACTTTGATACAGGTGAGGATGCTGCAGGAATTAATCAAGGTAGTCTTGACACTAGTAACTTCAGACCCCTATAGCAAATACAGTCAGGCAGTGTAGAAGGTTAGTGTGAGTTACCACATTATGCTAAAACTTTATTGTGCATGACACATTCACATATCACCCTTACATGTATCACCATTAGATATGCCAACAATGTCAGATGCAACAGAAAATCTACAGGCAATGCATTACAATATTTTTGCCATCTTATTATCTATACATACAAATAACTCCACCAGACACAGGTCTCATTAACCACACATGCATGTATTTTTTCACAGGGTCAGCACCAGAACCTAACACATCCTGTGCTTTACCACAGCAGGCTGATGTTAACTGCAGGATGAATGTCAAAGATGATGCCATAACTCTGTCTCGTCACACAACCTGAGGACAGGAACTACATTGTCAGGGTCCCCTACATCACAGTAATTGGATAACTCTTTAGGCAGTGACATAGGCTCACACACTCAGCAGAATCAGGACATGTTATTAAAGTGAGGCGGGGCAGCATGCAGCTCAGCACATGTTTCTTGTACACAGCCTGAAACCTTTAAAGAAGAGATTACCCTTTCAGAGGTAGCAGTACCTTATGTAAGACCTATACACATTGGTACCAGGAAAAGACATATGTTACAGTCAGCACCAGAGACACTCAAGGCCTTAGCTGCTTAGTATCAGATGTACCCATGACATAGTACAAGTCCAAGAATAAGGCACTGCCACTATTAGGTAGATATGCTTAGGGTACTGCAGGGTATATGTGAGGAGTTTCACCAGTACATGGGAATGGTGGCAGCCAGGGGCAATGCTGTGATGAAACTCATTAAAAATATTGGTTGCACACATATTATCCATGTCAGTGTATACACTTGTAAAGGCTTACCACACACACACACACACACACACACACACACACACACATGCACACACACTCACACACACATACACACACACACACACACACACACACACACAATGGGAACACAGATGGATGTAACTGGGGAACTGTCCACATCCATGGTGGAAAACTAGACCGAACACCAAGAGGTATTTCAAGGAAGTGCTGCAGGCACTCAAATGGATTCCACAAAGGAGAAGGCAGCCAAGCCTTATCAGACTTCTACAACATGTTGAAGAACTTGTCAGTCAAGGTCTAGGTCCCCAGGCACAGTTAGTCAATGTCAGAAGTTGCCTTGCATCTGGTGAATTATTTCTTTGGAGCAACTCAGCATCAAGCTCACATGCCCACACTTACTCTCAGTCTATGGAGAATGTCAACCACACTATCTTTAGGTGACATTGTATATAGGTTCATAGGTGTGTACTAGGCTAATAGCCCTGGAACTTTGCAAACCTAGCCCATAGGATTACTCTGGCATCATGCCACCCGACCTTAGTTCCCAGTGCCTCTGTCGAGTAGAGCCACTGGAGTGATCGCTGGTATGAATTTTCTATCTCACATCCACTCATCAAGATTTCTCTTAAAGAAGGCCAGTAAGGTGCACTGTTTCACATGTATGGGAAGTCTATTCCATACCATGGGCAGTCTCTGGGTTATGAACCTGTCACTCCAGCTTGTTCTGTTCATTGTGGTAATGAGGTTGAGGTCTCTGAAGCGTGGTGTGGAGGGAGTGTAGCATTTTAACAGAGCTGGGTCAGACATGGTTTTGTAAGTCAAGCAGAGATCGCCTCTAAGTAGGCTATATGAGACAGAGAATAGTTGGAGTTTTTTGAGTCTGTCCATATAGGACAAGTGCTTAAGGCCTAAGATCCTCTTTGTGAGGTACTTTTGTGGCCTCTCCAGTTGTTGCAGGTGTCTAGTCAGGTGCATGCCAAATAGGGCATTGTACTCGATGATTGGCCTAATGAGGGAAGAGTAGAGGGGGACACTGACCTCTTTCTTCCTAGATGCAAAAGCCTTAGTAATGAGATGTGCCACATAGAAGGATTTTCTGACCACAGTGGCCATGTGGTGGTCAAAAGAGAGGTTGCTGTCAACTTGTGTTCCCAGATCTCTTAAAACACCTTCTGTGTTCAGTGGACTACCATCAATGTGCTAATTCATGGGAGCCAGGTTTTTTCCCATTGTGCATGACGACACATTTTTTGGCATTGAGCTTAAGGCCAGGGTTCTGACACCATTTGCTGGTCTCAGTAAGGCCCTTCTGTAGGATGCCAACATCACTTGGAGAGTTAGTAATAGCTCCCAACTTGCAATCGTCTGCGAACTTTGTCAGCCAGAGACCCTTGGTGTTGGCCTGGACTTCAGAGAAGTAGATACCAAACAGGAGAGGACCCAGAACTGGACCCTGTGGGACTTCACTTGTGACTGGTCAGTAGTCTGACTTGGAGTCAGCTACTTTCACACTGTGGGTTCTATCTGTGAGCCAGTTTGCAACCCACCTAGTGATATAGGGGTTGATGCCTAACCTAGTGAGTTTTTCTATGATTCCTGAGTGGGGAATGGTATCAAAGGCCTTGACCAGATCAAGGTAGAATGTATGAACCACCTTGCCTTCATCCACAGCTCTGGTGACTGTCTCAAAGAAGTCAACCAAGTTGACCAGGCATGATCTACCCTTCACGAAACCAAACTGTGTGGGATCCAGAGCTTGGAGATTCCCTGTATCCTTGTTTATTAGGTCCATGATGATGCATTACATAGCTTTGCATATCAGACTCATCAGGCTAATGGGGCGATAGTTCCCAGGGTCTGTAGTCACTCCTTTGTGGAGAGGGATGACTGCAGCAGTGCACCATTTGGTAGGGACAAAGCCTGAAGTGAGGCTGTGATTGAACAGGGCACACAGGTGAGGTGCCAGTTCATTCTGTAGTTCATGTAGAGCACAGACAGGGATGTTGTCAGGTCCCATAGAAGATGTATTCTTGGCCTTAGACAGTGCTGTTTTAACCTGTGCAGCAGTAATACTGGGTGCCTGGCAATCTACTGGTATTGTGATTGGTCCCGGGGGGGGGTTAAAGTTAAGCACTGAATTTGCTGGCCAGTATATTGGCAATATCTGTTGGCTCGGTATAGGAGGCACCATTGTGCAGTAGTTTACAGCAAATCTGGATATTTCCATGGGGATTCATTACATAACTATAAAAGGCATTGTGGTTGTCTTTACTATATGGTTCAATTCTGTTTTCATAGCTAGCTTTGGAGGATCTAATGAGGGATCTCAACTTTTTGTTGAGGCTGATAAGGGCATTTTCCAGTCTTGGGACTTCACCTTATTTTGCATCAGTTTCCTCCTTCTGTTGTAGAGTTTGTTTATGGCAGGGGACCACCAGATTGGCTTCCTTTTTTTGGAGCTGAGCATCTTGGTTCTATTGGGTATGACGAGATCCATGCATTTCTGTACATGTTCGTACAGTGCATTGGTGTATGACTCGGCAGTCATGCAACTATTGTCCATTTGCATGGGTGCCGTGGCACCTTCTAAACATAATGTACAGGTTTTAAATCAGTAAGAGGAAAACAATAGTCACCCAGCAGTCCATTTACATACATGATTACTGCACTATGTCTTACTTGAGTCTGAAAAACACAAAAGAGAGAATACCAAAGAGCGAGAGAGAAAAATAGAGACAGAGGGAACACCAATTCCTCTAATACTATGTGTGCTCCTTAACAGTTAGGATAATCTGTTCTGGAAACTGTAACTAAAAATAACAGCATAACCTTAAACGTGCCACAACACTTGTGTCATTTATCCTTAAACACTGTATAAATGATGAATGATTGTATTGTTATGAAAACCAGCATTTCTGCTGTTAAAAAATAAGAAATGCCTGATGTACAGTTTAAGCTGACAATACACTATATAGCATAGCCCACAAGTAATACTGTCCGCGTCAAAGATTACCTTGTCCTGTGTACATATTTTTTCTTCATGTTACTAAGTGAATGTAATCTCATGACCTTAGTTGTGGAATAGATGCTGCCTCCTTGCCTGTGCAAGCCATCCTACCGCATGGTTTGTTGTGCTACTGCCATCAGCAGGCCATAGTCACTATCACCACTAGTGGGTGGAACAATAGAGAGAGCTGCACTGCCACTAGAGGTGACTGGCTGTGGCAGTTGCACACCAGGCCAATGCATGATCATGTGCAGAATGCATCAGACAGGACACTCCCTTTATGCAATAACAGTATTATACTGAATGGCATCCTCAGACTTATCCAGACAATGGGAATTGGCTTTTGTCTATGACAGGGTGTGTTGAAGTGCTCCTCAGAAATTTCTTGATGGTTACAGACTGGTGTCATTGGCCAGGGTTTAAGGAGAAGCCTATGTCATCTGGAAAACAAACAGGGAGGGGGCACATTTATTTATTTTACATTTGTTAACCGGGCTAGTCCAACTGGATACATGTCCAAAACATTTAATGTTACAAGTAATTTAAAAATAATAATACAAAAATGTATAGCAAAATGTTACAAGAACAAGATTTGTTCATAGTAAAAAATGATTTTTTAGTCATAACAAGAAAGGGAGTGGGTGATTACCCTATAGTGCTTATACCATCTACCAATACTGAAATACTTAGGGTTAGGGATATTAAAATATTTTGCACTTACAAATTAAGTAACCATGAGGAATCCTACCATGCAGGAAGAGGCCGAAGAGTGAGCATATGTTCCAAATATGAGAATTATGGACACTGCCAGGATGCTGATTCAACACATTGGGGATGCACCCCCATGAATAACACATTACCAGTTAATTAATGGAATGATAGCCCTTCTGTTCTAGTGCTGTGTCCCCTGTGGTCCAGATGGCACCCTAATGGCAATAAGGGTGTGATCAATGACACCAATCACCTCAAAAAAAATGTGACATCCCATAAAAGCATGCATGGTACTGGTCTTGTCCTGAAGTGACACTGAGAAATAGATAAACTGATGCACATGTGCAAAGAGTATGTCAAAGAACTTTTGAAATATCCACAAGGGAGAAACCTGTGAAATACCTAGAGTGCCTCAAGTTTGTCTGTGGAAGGTACCTGAGGGTTATACATACCTTGGCAAGTACAGGTATAAGAAGACCATGCATCCAACCACTCCCCTCTGCAGCCCATACCAACTCACCATAGCCCATATTATATCCATGTCTAATCTAATTCTACCCATGATTTCTTGATCAGCAAATTTAGATGGGTTTTTTCTTTGCCTATACCTTCTTCTTCTTGACTGGCTATTGCTGCTTGGTGCACCAGATTTTAGCAGGCTGAGATGAACACCTTCAGTACAGGAATTCGCTAAGCTGGCAGCAAAAGCAGGCATCTCTGTGCTTCACATATCCCTTATGTGCATAGTGTAAATTTGCATAAAAAAGTGGCTATTAGTCACACAAAGATAGGAAGGGCTCCTAATCTGCATAAGATAGTTGCAGATTTTTCACATATTCCTAACTTACATCTCAGTAAACCTTAATTTATATACTACATTCTCAGACAGGTGCAGATGGCTGTGCCTAAGTGCAGTAAGTCAACATAATATCCCAATATGCAAAAGAGTAGTGACTGTGCATACCACCCATAATTGTTCAGGCTGTGAGAACTGCAGTTATAGAATTTCCATGTCAGTTTTAGGTGATCAGTTTACCATGCTTTTTGACTGATTATTGAACACTTTCTGTCCCAAGTTATGAACTATTGATCATGATTATTATTCCTCTGTGGAAGTACTGAAATCCCTGTCCTGAACTATATATCATTGATTATGTTGGCAGATATGCCAGTTCCCATGAATAATGTTGCTTGTCTAAAATTAAAGCAGGAATGCAGGGTGCCAAAAGCGTAGCATTTCTGTCAAAACCTGAGTTATTGAGACAGTTCTTTTGTTTCCACAGGCTCAAAAATGTTAAAACTCATCAGTGTTTTCTTAAGCAAGGTTGTCCAATTAGCAATTTATATTTCTCAAATGAGCAGCAGCCTTGGATTTTAATATCCAATGTGCAGGCAACAGTGATCTCTGTGTGGAATGTGGCGGGCTGCCATTTCTCCAAAACCATTTTTTCCCATTTGCTGATGCATTTGTTGACCCTGCGTGTGTTGGCAAATCAAGCACTAGGAAGTTTATGTTTGATGAGTGATATATTTGTTATTTTATTTATTTTACATTTGTTTCCTGGGATAGTCCGACTGGACACTTGTCCTTTTTCACCGGAGGCCCGAGGAGAAAAGCTCCATGTAGAAACAATGCAGAAGAAATAAACAGTGGTATTATACACAAGTAATAATAAAAATAATACAATGTAGGCTAAAATTAAACACATTTAGGACACTTCTGTTTAAACACAACGTTAGGTATCCTCACACAAATAGTCTACAAACAAATAATACTTCAGTGGATTATTATATTATATGATAGGACAATGGGCAACCATGGTTTCATGTAATACAAAAAGAGGTAAAAATCCTGGAGTAGTCAGTGTTTGTTGGATTTTAGGAATGATGATATTAGTGAGAGTATGGCTCATATAAATAACAGGAATATTAGCTGAAGACAGAGTGAGTATACAGATAGTGAGGGAAGAGTTAATCAGGGGTTGAACAGGGACATAACCATCTGGACAGGAGGAGGGTTTTTAGAGTAGTTTTGAATTGAGCTAGGGCTGTAGAAGTAGTTATATTTTTTGGAAGTGCATTCCAGATTTTTCCTATGTATTCTGAGAAGAGGGAATCACCTGCCTGATTTTGAAGATATTAATTTGAATATGGTGCTTGTTGGTGGAGCGTAATGATCTGTAAGTAGCATAAGGCTACAGTAGAGATTGTAGGGCAGGTATTTTTCCTGGATTCAGGAGAATTTTGTAGGTCATTGTTAACTGAATGCACTGTAGAAGGTGAGGGGAACTCTAACCATTTTAGTTCTTTAAGAGCTATGCAATGGTGGGATCTAGTTGGATAGTTTGCTGCATATCTGGCGATTTTATTATAACAGGATTTGTGTTCTTGTATCTCTGATTTCTTTAGGTTTGTTAGTATGGGAGCTGCATAAAGCAGGGTGAATATTAGATGGGTTTGTGCAATGGCTATCCCGGTATTCTTTGTTAAGTAGTGTTTGTTTCTATATAGTGTTTTTTATAGTCTGGGAAATGTGCAAATCTAATTTCAGTTTGTAGTTAATTTCGACTCCTAGAAATTTGGTATGAGTAGATGGAGATATGCTGGTGTTATTTAGTGAGGAGATTTGAAATGTGCAGCTGGGAGAGACAGAGTTATTAGGTCTGAATACTATAAGTGTGGTTTTACTGGGATTTAAGATTAGTTTACTGTTAGTGAGCCAGGATTCTACTGAGTGAAGGGCTTTTTGTGTTAGAGTCTGAAGTTCAGGTAGTGAGGGTGCAGCACATATGACTGTTGAGTCATCAACATATTGTATGAGGGAGGTCTGGAGGGCTGACAAGTGGAGGTTATTGGAAAATATTATAAAAAGAAGGGGGCCTAAGATAGAGCCTTCAGGGACTCCAAGGTTTGCAGGTAAAGGGGGGATAAGGACTGTTGCCAAGATACTGCTTGTTGGAGTCCAGTGAAGTAATCCTGGAACCAGGCAAGAGTAGCTTTACAGGAGTTTAGTTCAGAGAGGAGATGTAGGAGTTTTGTATGTGAAATCATATCAAAGGTTTTAGAAAGGATGAGAAAGATAGAAGATACAAAATTATTATTATTCCTATGGCAATTAACAGTGTTAGTAAATGACAGTAGTGCAGTTGTTGTACTGTGGAATGGTTAAAAGCCATACTGGGTGTTAGTAGGAGGTTACTGGTAGTCAGATAGTTAGCAACTTGCTTATGAATGACCCTGTCTAGAATTTTGGACAGTGGTTATAATATTGCTATTGGTTGATAGTTACTAAAATCAGTTGAGGACAAACGTTTATATAAGGGTATTATGTAGGAGGTTTTCCCCTCTAAAAGGACTCACTGTAAACAGTTAACATGAAAAATAAAATAGCAGGGATGTGAGCATGTCACTCCCAATATGGCTTATCAATGGGTGACACCAGAACTTCAACTTGTGTGATAATAAATTTGCAGTAACTTACATGGATGAAACCATGCATTCATGTCTAATAAAGGCATATTTCTCTTGTTACTGTAATACAGGCTAATAACTCCAACTTCGTTGTACTTCCAGGGGCGGCTCATGGCATCGGACTGCCGGACTGCAGCCCCCTCAGCAAAAAGAAGAAAAAATAGTGAACAGAGTATTTAATTTACTGCATTATTATTTTTTTGTTTACTGTGTCTCCGCGACTCAGCAAGGTTCTTCCTGCCTTGGCGTCGGCAAGTACGCGCATGTGCATGTTAACCGCCTCGGGTTGCGGCGGTTTTAAATAGACTTTTATTTTGTTTTTGTTGCAGCCCGGTGAGGAAATTAAGGCATCAGTGTGATGCCCAGCAGTCTATGCAGTTCCAAACCGCATAGAATTGGAAGGGGTTTGGACTGCGACGTCCGCAGGCACGTACATGACGTGCTTGGGCTAAATGCTGCTGATTGGTTGTCGCTCTCTTCCCAGGCTTTATGTGCTGGGAAAAGACCGAGAATCAAGCAGTTTCAGTTGTGGAATGAGCTGTAACAGTAAAGTTACCCAAATGTGGAGAACTACTTCTAGTTTACCAATGATTCACAATTATTAGCAGTTTGGCAGTAGCCCTGTTGACTCCATATTCATTAAAATGAGGTGCTAATGGATGCATTCCTTCAGGCAGGTTTATATTGTAAGATGGAGTATAAAATGACTGTTAAATGATACTGCTCTGGTAAGTAATATTTTTTTTTAACTATGAAGCCACTGTATAAGGCATTAGCAAAGGCTTTTTACTACATTACTGGCTATCATGTAGAGGACAGCCTGAAAGCATCTATCTGTGGTAAATTGTGGAGTTTTGTACAGGGATGCAATCAAACAGAAAAAGGCAGAATGTTATACTGAATGATATTATTGTGACTCCAGTCCAAACATACTTCTGTGGTTAGGGTGCAAAATGTAATAGCTACTCATATGTTTCCTTTATTTTTATCAAAGCTGTTTCTGTCTTGCTCACCTATTGAAGTTCCAAGCTGTCACCTTGAATGTTCTGTGAAGTTTCATTTCTTGCTGTATCTGCTTCAGTCTGTCATTGTGCATTAGTGAGATTAAAAATAATAAGTGAACACTGCGCAAGCTGAAATCAATTTTTGACTTCAGTGCACTGACATGGATTCTTACAAATTGCTGTCTGCTTGTAAGCACTATGAACTTTTGCTACATAAGAATGGAAGCTATCCTGCATGAATTATACCTGCATCACGCAGCACATAATTAACAAGTACAACATGGCTTAACAATATATGTTCTATTGGATTTTGTCCATAGTATTACATAAAATATTGCACTCATTTCTAATGTTTAGTCATAAAGCATGAACAAACTTAGCAACTTTTTGTTTCACAAATGAATTACTTCAAGTTACATGAAGTTATGCTTTAAAATTCCTGCATTTAAAATTATAAAAGGAACACAAAGTGCACAAAATTATTCTTTCAGTACTGTAAATAATGATTCATGTGCATTCACCAGACTGAATTCTTTGTCATGAAAACCTTTTATTACATTCTCTTGTGAAGTCCAATATCTTCCCACATGTTTTGCCATCATATTATCCTTCACATCTTCAGTTCTGGCAGAATTTATTCATCCAGATTTGTGCTAAGAACTGAATATGTTTGGGGGATATATTTCCCCCATTACTGACTTTGTCCGTGTGTTTTTTTCTAAGAGATTGAGAGCTATGGTGAGAACTGAATTCACTGAATGTTTGGGGGCTGTATTCATCCATTATTGGCTTTGTTCAGGTGTTTTGTGCTAAGAGGTTGACAGGTGTGCTATGGTGAGAACTTAATTCACTAACTGGTAGCCATTTAAGTTTCCGTCTTCCTCTTTCAGAAAAAAGCTGATTTGGCATAGTGGTATGTTGCTCTGACTGTTTTGCATAGGGACCTTGGCAGTAAAATTTATGGTGGTAACACAGCATTTTATTCTAGCAACTTTCCAAGATTATACAAGCAATGTTTAATGTGTCCCTGATTTTTGGGCTTTTGCCCCCCCCCCCCAATACATTTTGGCTTTTTCCAGTTTTCTTGTGCTGCGAAGTTGAGATGCAGTTGAGTATTGAGTAGATTTTACAAGGAGCTGAGAGCTGCAGGAGAACAGAAGTTTAGTGTTGCTTAAGTGATGTTGGTTTGCCTTGTTAATAGCACAACAGGTTATGTACTTGCTTTTGATGCAGAAGGCTGTGGGTTCTACTCCCACAAGGGGTGGATGCTGCCGTACTGAGAATTTTCTCCTTGGTGAAGATACTAACTATGAGTCTGTTATCAGTTTGCCATCCATTTCCTCTTGCAATATTACTAGCTTATCATTTTTTTTATGTAATATAGGCAATTTATTCCTGAGGGACAACAGACGCTTTATTTTTCAATGAAACCATGAAATATAAAGGTGTTTGCTAGCAGCAACCTCTTCATTAGTTACAGATTTCTGTAATGTGGAATTATTTAGATGACTTTTACTTCTTCAGAGATTGTGCATATTTACTGATAATGGACTGTAGAATTGTGCATATTTACTGATAATGGACTGTAGAATTGTGCATATTTACTGATAATGGTGGACTGTAGAATTGTGCATATTTACTGATAATGGTGGACTGTGGAAGTCTGAGTAGACTTTTGTGATAAATGTTCTGAACTGGGCAGTTTTGCCATTATGGGTGCATGCGTTTTGTTTCATTGCTTACTGGAAAAATGTTCAAACCAAATTTAAAATGCCCTCTAACAACTGTACTGTATTGTACAAGGAATATAATTTAGTACAATGAGAAAGGTGTATCAAAGAGCACATGTATGTTTCATATATAAGGGGACTATGATTTGAAAACAGCCCAAAATTAATCTTTATCTGCCACTGGCAAAATGTATTTTCTTTGAATGTGGGTTTCAATGCTGTTTCAATTAATGTGAGTTTCAAGGGCAGAGAAGTTTTAATGCTAAGTTTTCATTGTGAGACTGCATTGCTTTGTTTAGCAGATGACTTAGTGTTTATGCTGTAAAATACAAAATAAACCTTCAAATGAAGTCCAACTCATCATAGAAGTAAAGCAGTATGCACATTAGTGTTTATGGTAAATGGAATGAAATAGCCAAGTAATGGTTCATTGGAATGGCTGCAGAGGCTCCATTCAACCATGATTTTGTCAGGGGGAAGGGCATTAAACTCAGACAGGCCCAGCTAAACTATACTTCCCAACTGTCCAGATTTTCAAAGAATGAATAGATTTTTGCTTCTTATTTTTGGTTTGTTCTTCATAAAATTTGTAGTTTTCTGGCAAATCATTTAGGAATTAAGTCACTAAATGATACACTGAGTTTCAGACTTCATAACCTTCAGAAAAATGCATGCTAAAGTAAGAACTGTTATTCTATCAACTGTCTCAATTTATACAAGAGCAATTTTTAGTACTGTTTATATGTTCCCCCAATATATTTGGCCATGTTCAGATTTACTGCATTAACAGGTTGAGAGGTACACGCAAATAAATTGCTTTATAGAATTAGGCATAGCCAGCATCTCAACTGTCCCCGATTTTGGCTCAAAATGTTGCTCTTCCCCTTAATAATCCCTCCGCAAAATAGCAATTTTGGAAGAAAACATGGAGGGTTTACAATTAAGAAATAACTGTAATAATCAAAGTTATAGATTACTTGAAATGCATGTAGATTCTTTTATTTTGTCAGCTGCTCAAGTTAGCAGTACTAATATTAAAGTGTCCCTTCTTTGACAGGTTCCCAGCTGTATTGTGTGGCTATTTTATATTTTTGCATCACATTTTTGGTCCATTTTTCATAAAATTGTGTTTTTTGGCAAATTAGTGACAAATCACTAAAGACTGAAGTTAGAAAATAATGACAGACATTTGAGTTTCAGATTTTATACCCTTCAGAAAATTCATATTAATGCAAGACCTATTCTATTATCTTTCTAAGTTTATTAGAGCAATATTTAAAAATTGTCCTTATTTTTGGGCCTTTGTCCCACTTTGGCTTTGTCCAGATTTCTTGCTCTGAGGTTGAGAGGTATGACAAATGTGTCAGGGCCATCACAGTCAGCCAGAGACATTTCAAATTGTGACATACTTGTTGCACTCCACTCCCCCATGTAGTGACCCTGGATGTGTCCAAGCAAGGCAAGGAGTAGTTATGCAGTGTAAATGTGCAGTGTGTCCCCCCCCATCCAAGGTAGACACAAGTACTAGTGGCTTTTCATATGTCCTTGATTTTGCAGAACGGTCTGGTTTCTGTCATATTTTTGTACTGTTGATTTATGCTTATTACTCAGATTTATGCTTATTACTCAGAAAGTGCCTGTTGCTCTGTGTTTAAGTAGCAATGCTTTAATGACCATAAGGTAAGCTTGTCTGAGATCGTAAGATGCAAGTAAGCTTTAATAAGCATACTGTTAAAGAATTGCAAACATTGAAAGCCTTTCTGTTGTTGCCATGCAGAGAATACTTGACTAGATAATGTATAAGCCTTGGGTATTAAAGGACAGGATTCCATTATTTTAAAAAGCTCATTACACTTGTTGGAAACTTCCAGTCATCTCTACAGACTTTACCCGTAAACTAAACAGAATGCCAATCATGTGTGGTCCATAACCTGTACAGTAATCCTTTAAGCAATGTATCTTGAGCTTGTTTCTTGTTTGCTTTTCATTTTTACTTTTATCATGTTTTCCCCATGAAACAAGTTGTCAGGCAGCAGGTCTTTTTGGATAAGAAACATTTTTACAAGTGGGGCATCACATAGATTTCTACTTTCAGCATGTTGCTTGGTACTTTAATAAAGCTGAATATATTATAATTAGAACTGCAGTGCAAGGAGAAGTGGTTTGAGTTGAGTGCTTCTGGTTTTTCTTATACTTGATTTTGACTGGCATTCCAGTAATGTATTTAAAAAGTAATTTATTTTTTCATGCCTCACAACCTTTTGTTTCCATCTAGATATCAAGTAAGCTGTCATGCAGCCAATGCATTGAAATATTTTTATTCTTCTACACTTATTTTTGTCTTGATTGGACTCTCATAATGATGGTTTGCCACCCAGGGCAGCGTATTTAATTAAAGTTAGTTTTTGTGGTATTGAGCATAGCTCCTACCATTTCTAGTTGGCCACACCACTTCCCCTTGACCCCACCCAATCAGCTGTCTCCTGCAGCCCCCCTTTGATTTGAAGTCACCAGCTGCCACTGTGTACTTCCCTCCCTCCACTTGTACTATTAACTCTGTCTGCTCTAACCACTGTACTTTTCCTTCTTACCCTTCCTCGCTCATCCTTTTTCATTCTCTAACCTCGGTCTACCTTGTCGAATATACTAATTTCTCTTGTTCTACTTCTCTTCTGCCATGATCCTACTACTACACCCCTTCCTTATTTTTTCTTAAACTGCTTTCTCTACTACTTCAAATGTTCCTTATAACTACTTCAGTACATTATGCCATGACTAGGCATAGTCGCTAAATGTAAAATACTGTAACTGTACTATGTAGGTAATCTTTTTGTTTTATTTGTGCTACTGATAAAGTGATTTTTGGCTACTGTTAAGTGAATGATTATGTTTATTCTACTACAATTATCTTTTTGTTTAATTTTGTTACTATATAAACTGTTTTTTTTGTTTTGTGGAGCTTTGCTCCCCTGGCCTCCATTGAAAATGGGTTCTTTATGGCCCAGTTAGACTTTCCTAGTAAACAAATGTCAAATAAATAAAATAAAATAAAAAAAAAAAAACAGAATGGTAGATTAACTTCTGTCCTGAACTGGAATGTTATCTTAGCAAAACAGTGAGTTGAGGAGGAAACCACAGATTTTAGCTCTCTGTTAGAATGTATATTAATAGAATTGCTGTAATTGTAAGTTGGCAACTTATCATTGCTAAAGTTATCAGTTTCTCTGGCAGAGTTGTTTATTTTTATTTATTTATTTATTCCAGTTTGATGACCGGGGAGGTCCACTGGGCTCGGGGAAACCATTTTCAGTGAAGGCCCCGGGAGAAAAGCTCCAACAATACATAGTTACATGAATAATTACTAAGAAACTTTGCATTACTGACAAATAAACAGGTAGCATTCATAAAGAAACAAACAATTACAATTTTATTTATATGTAAAAAACAGGCAAATGGCCTTGTGGCTAGATTTTACAGTATAGTTATATATACATAATGCAAATGAGCAAGATAAGCTAGGTGAGAGGTTAACCAGGAGTAAAAGTGGAGGGAAGAGTACAGTTGCATTTCCTGTTTGAGTAAAGGTGAGAATGAAGAAGAGTTTTAAAATTTTTGAGGTTATCGCAGGTCCTAAGAGTAGAGGGAAGAGCATTCCATTTTTTGGCTAAGGTGAAGGAAAGCAGAAGTTGACCAGCTGGGAGCTTGGGTTTGTGGATTGTGATTATTTTTTGGTGGGTAGATCTAAGTGTTCTATGGGGAGTATATGGTTGTAAAAAAGTTCCTAGAAAAGTATACATTTCATGATGTCCATAGATTCATAGGTGTTTAGTAGGCTAATGACCTCAATGGCCTTTTTAAGCCTAGCCATGGATCCAAAATCTCTGACAAGTTCTGGTACCCTTGATAAGTGTAAGCAGGGGCTTGGGACGTGAAACATTTACAAGCAAGGTCCTGGGAGATGAACCATTTATAGGCTGCCTGCATCAATTAGACATATAGGTGCCAAACCAGGGATGCATTTCCTGTTCCTCATTCAATTGTCCAAGTAACACTTGAACTGGGTTAGGGATGTGGAGCCTACACCATAGAAGGCTGTCTCTCCTACATGTCCTATTTATACTACAGGCAAGGTTTAAGTCTTTAGAAAAGTTAATTCTGGTGTTGTTTGTTTTGTGGATATGCAGGAAGTCCATCAGAGTGGAGTGTGACAATGCCTTGTATGCCAGGCAATGATCTCCACTCAACAGCCGGTAGGAGACAGAATACAGGAATGTGGCCTTGAGGTGGTCTGCACAGAACATGTTACTTACATACTGTATTCTTTTAGTGAGGAACCTCTGTGGATGTTCCAATTGTTGGATATGCCTAGTTAGGTACATACCCAAGGGGCCACTGTACTCAGTGATAGGTCTGATGAATCCCGAATACAGAGGAACAATGACTTCCTTTGACCTAGATCCCATACCTTTGATTATAAGTTGCACAGCACAGAATGATTTCCTCACTACTGTAGACACATGATGGTCAGAGGCTAGATTACTGTCTATGTGTGTCCCCATGTCCCTGACTACTGGGTCAACTCTTAAGGGTTTGTTGTCAATATGATAGTTACTGGGGTGGAAGACTTCTTGAAGGATACTATTATGCATTTCTTAGCATTTAGTTTTAGTCCATGGCTCTGACACCAGTTGTTTGTCTGTGTCAGCCCTTTCTGGAGAAAATTTGTATCAGTGGATGATTCAATGACAGCTCCTAATTTGAAATCATCTGCAAATTTAGTCAGCCAGAGACCATTGGCATTGGTCTTGACTTGAGAAGTAAATACCAAAAAGAAGCAGTCCCAGGACTGATCCCTGAGGGACTCCACTTGTGACTGGCCTCTTTGTAGAGGTGGACTCCCCAATCGTAACATCCTGGTTCCTGTCTGTGAGCCAGCTGGTTATCCACTGGGTGATATAAGGGTTTGTAACTAATTGCTTAAGTTTGTCAACAATGCCCAAGTGTGGTATTGTGTCAAATGCCTTGGCCAGGTCAAGGTAGGCACCGTGAACCATTTTGCTCTCATCAGTTGCTTTGATGAACTTCTCAAAGAAGTTCTCCAGTTTGAGTAGGCATGACTTACCTTTAATGAAACCAAACTGGGTTAGATCTAGAATCTGGAGGTTTTCTATGTCATTAGTAGTCATTTCCATGATAATTCTTTTCATAGCTTTACATATGAGACCAGTGAGACTTATGGGTCTATAGTTTCCAGGGTCTGTAGATCACCCACTTTTGTGCAGAGGGATGACTGTTGCTGTTCTCCCTTTATGAGGCATGAAGCCTGTTTGAAAGCTACAATTAAATAGCAATCCCAGAGGGCCTGATATGTCATGTCTCATGCTATTTAGAAGGCATCCTGAGATATTGTCTGGGCCCATTGATGCAGTGTTCTTGACCTTAGAGAAAACATTAAGGACAGGTTCCCTAGTGATAGCAGGTGGAATTATATTTGATGGTATTTCCTGGGGGAAGTTTGTGGTGGATAAAGCAGTTAAGTTAGAGCTGAATTTGTCAGCCAGTAGGTTTGCTATATTGTCTGGCTCTGTATAGGTGGTTCCCTTAACAATGATCACATTTGTGTATTGCCTATGAGGTTGCGGACATAGCTAAAGAATGCCGTGTGGCTGTCCTTCGCCTGGGAGGCCAAATGTACCTCAAATTTGGCTTTGTTAGACTTTATTTATCCTCTCTGAGTGGTTTGCTTAGTTTGTTGAGATTGGTATTATCCTGTTGGGTGCTGCACCTCCTAATTTTTGCCATGATTTTCTTTCTTTTGTTATATAGTCTACTGATGTTGTGATTCCACTAGGAGGACTTGATTTTTGAGTTAGTTCTGTGCTTCTTCCTGGTGGGTACAGCTGCCTCTGTGCAGCTGTTAACATACTCATATAGGGTTTCTGTTAACAGTTCTGCATAGGCAGTAGTGTTTTCAGGGTTTATGGTGCTTAAGATTTTGCCAGGTTATCACTTCATAGTAGAAAGTTAGCCTTAAAATAGTTCCTGAATATTCCAGGGTTAGCTAGGATTCCAGGATTTATTTTTACTTCAACAAAGACCATTTTGTAGTTTGACTTTACCAGAGAAGACATTGCAGCATTCTCCCATATTAGTGAGGTTGCATCCCTGGTTGGTATATTGACAATTTGCTCCACAGAATTTGTGTTTAGAAAATGCAGAAATCTCTGTGCCTATATTTGATGGCCACCACTGCTACCAATACATAATGGGCACCACTATGTGTCGCCCCCATGCTGGGCCAGTAATCAAGCAGCCTGAATCCTCACCACTGACACTGGAGAGGGATGTGCACTTTTAATACAAATGGATATGCTCAGTATTTCCAGATGCAGACCTCTCTGCATCAAGTACAATTTCCCTCAAGAGCACACAGGAAACACACTCAGCCTAGTGTTTGGGTGTCTCTATAGCTGTCTCCCTCCAGGTCCCCAATAAGACTTCCCACTGTTACATCTGTAGAGTTAGGTCCTCAGCCAAGAGTCCAAGCCAAGCCAAGCCCTCCAGCACCCTGTCTGTAAACCCAGTGCTCCGTGCCCCTGCCACAAGTAGCTGACACACACACTGTTTTGAGGTTTAAGACAGGATTTTAGCAGACTGCTACAATACACATTTAGAGCTTTTATGGCAATTCCTAGGATCCAGAAACATTTACAACACATCCCCACCTTCTTTACAAAAGCTAACAGATAATGGCTGCTCCCAGACCTACCATCTCAGGGACAACTCAGCACTGTGGGTTGACATTTAATGATTGAACAGGTCATTTACACTTCCCTTATTTTTCTTAAAATAATTTAGCTGGTTAACCCCTACTGTGCCAGTATCCTCTACTGAAACATGCACATTTCTCCTCATTTCAGCACTTCAGAGTGCACTTTTGATACATTTTAACATAATGAATACA